>NC_083342.1:85186574-85481574 GCF_019175385.1 Lycium barbarum
ATTTATCGATCTAGTGTAATTGGGTGTCGATCGTTCTATTAAATTCAATTTTACATGGTTTACTTGTAAATTTTAAATATAATTCAATAAATAGTTAGATTATATCTAATATATTTAACTGACTACTTATATTGGATTTAAGCAACAAATTAACTTCACTAAGGCTGCTCAAGCTTCATCCGGAACAAGTGCTTCAAGAATTCATGTTATTTGAATAATATCTTTATCGATCTAATGTAATTAAATGTTCATATATAGTTCGATTCGTTTTAACTTTACGGAATCATACTTGTAAGTGTAAGTTTTAAATATTTAAAATAAATAGATAATAGCTAAATATTATCTAAGTCCAGCTCAAGCTTCATACTAATCTTGTACTCCGAAAATTGTTATTTGACTCGAATATATTGTATCGAAATAATACATTTTAGTGTAATTAGAGTTGTTCATCGTTCGATGCGACATACATGCATCTTTCCCTAAAGAAAGTAAGAAAAACAAGTCCTACAAGTGGCATTCTACCAACCATTACCACCACCCAACTCCCCCCACCCCCAACCCCCACCACCCAACTCACCCCACCCAACACCACCCCTCCCCCCAAATTTGGGAAATATTTTCTTTAGGAAAACAAGTTTCTTAAGAATGAGGAAAATGACTTCCCTAATGAAAGTAGGAAAACCAAGTCCTGCAAATGACATTCTACCAACCATTGCCACCCCCCCCCCCCCCCCTTCCACTTTTTTTTGTTAAAGGTTTTTAATTTTTTTTTTTTGGTTTTCTACACCCCCCAATCCCTACCCCGACACACCACTCTCTAAAAATATTAATTTTTTCTTTTTTAAAAAAGTTTTTTTCTTTGTTTTTTTACACCACTCACCCCCCCCCCCCCCCTCCTTTCCAAATTTGGGAAATATTTTCTTTAACAAAAAAAAAGTTTAATTTTTTTTTAAAAGAGTTTTAAATTTTTGTTTAGGTGGTTGTGGGATGGTCTCAACCTAAGTCTCACTCGGGTTCATCTTGATCAAGTGCTTCGAGAATTATTATATAATAAGACATGTGATACTGAGTTTTTGCATGCCAAGCTATAACTATAAATATCGCAGAAATGATCAGTTACATAATAATAGCACTCTTGGGGGGCCTAAAGACGATGCTTTAGATTCCTTACCCTCGAGCCACCCATGATTCCAATCAACTCGAATATATTTGCATGCTTCTTTTTTATCGAAAAACAACTCATAGAAAGTGCTTCTATATCGTCCATGCTTATACTCTAATAACAACATTGTGATAAACTATTTGCTATTGTAAAGAATAGTGAGGGATGACATTAAGCTCTATCACATTGCTCTCTTATGTACACCTTAATGGTAGGAATTTTAGAAACTAATCCTATTTTTTTTTCTATAGGAGTGTGTGGAAATTTTAAAATAATTTTTCTTTTCCTATATATTTAAGAAATGCACGGAATTCAGATTTTTTTTCACTTTTTCTGTATGTTTGAGAATTGCGTGAAAATTTAGAAACTATTTTTTTCTTGTCCTATATATTTTAGGAGTCCACACAAATTAAAGTAAACTTTTTCCTTTTACATACTCTCACACATTTATTAACACTAAAATATTTATTTCCCTTTTGCTTCTCTTTCTTCAAGTAATGCTTAAATTAGTTCATGCTAGAGAATAAAATTAAAATTTAAAATGTATACATGATATAACAATTAAAACTTTTAGGATTACTTAGGGAAGCTGAAATTAGAGGTTACTACATGTACTTTTTAGGGCAAATGTAAGACAAAAGAAAGAAAAAGTCTTGTAGATACTCGCAATGTAGGAGACTGTAGTTGAATGACCTAGTTGCTTGTCCTCCACCCTGTATTTTATAACTTCTCGAATCCTTGGGGTCCAAGTTTAACTTGGGTCTTCCATTAGTCCATCAAATTAATTTAGTCGTTGGGGCCAATATATACTTTTCTAATTGGTTAAACGTACATGTTATCCCATTAGACTCAGTTAATAGGAGTTGACGTGGATTGAGGCGAGACTAAAAGTGCCAAGGCATGACCCATGTGCCACATTTCCTAGGGTTGAAGGCTTTGACTCAGTCAGGTGACGGTTGAGCCACAGGCTTGACCACAGGCCGGGGGTCGTCCTACAGGTTTCTTTTGAGCTTCGGGCTGGGCGTTACCTCCAAATTAGGTTTGGAGACTAGATATGTACAATTTTTGACCACTATATTACCCTTCCCACACCAAAGAAAATTTCATGGAAATTCAAAAAAATTTATTATTCATAGGTAAAAAATAAATACAAGAATTAAAACACAAAATCTAAAAGGAAGTGTTGAAACAAAGTGTTCCCGGATTAGAAGTTCACTTTGCTTTTCCATTTTATCACAGTAGCCTTGGAAGATAAAACGCAAAAAGAAATATTTGTATGCATAGTAGTATAAAATCTGAACCTAAGTGAAAGGACTCTTTCAGTTTGTCAAGTTTAGAATTACAGATAATACCACTAAAAATCAAAAATGTTATTAAGACTGAATAATTAATTGGCTCCAATTTGATCCAAACAGCTTAATTATGCATGAGTTAAAAGGAGGTAAAGATACTTATCCGAACCCGGTGTTTTATAATCTATTGTTACATCAAGGTTTTGGGTTTACTGATGATTATTTGAAAAAAAAAAGAGGGGGGGGGGGGGGGGACTATTTTTCGTTTCATTTAGCTATGCATAGATGAAAAACTACAAAACGAGAACCCATAGAAACAGAGGTTGCAAAATTGCATCAGATTAGTATGGTAGCATAATGCAACTCTGAGAACCCACAAACTACTCGAAACAAATAACTGAAAGTTGCACTCGACAGTGTTACGGTTCGCTTTTTACGTGGCAGTTAAGGCATAAAAGGCTACTACGAACTCGTTGGTGCACTTTTGGACTTTGTTTTAAAATAGTCGGCACCTAATTTTTAGGAAATTAGGAAAACTTATTTTGAAGGGTTTATTCAAATACCGTGAAAAAACCTTCGTAATCCAGAGTTCTAGGTAAGGGTTCTGATGATCCCTTGGGGAAGGTGTTAGGCACCCCAGTATTAAGGATCCGTACTATACGGTTGGCCTTCGAATTCCAAAGTGTGAGTATTTGCCTGAACTGTCTATTTTGTGTTTATTCTCGCATTTAAAGAAATGATCATTTTTGTAAATTGTATAGCATTTTTTGGAAAAAAAGAAATTTGAATATGTCCCCCTTATAGACAGGGTATCTTAGTTTTTGGATTTACAATATCCGTGTATAAATAGTCTCCTTTTACATATATAAGGAGTATATTTTATTTCATAAGTGAAGAGAAAGGCGAAGTTCTTGACTTTTTTCGTAGTGTTAAATTCGTCTCATACTCATACTTTGGCTCGTGTCACTCCATTTTGGTACGTTCAGCCTTATCCGGAACTTTATATTACAATTGGTTTTTATGTTATAAAAGAGCATTTTTGTATGTTTAAAGGAGTATATCTTGGTTGTATATACTCGTTTTATGGCCTTCTTCTTGGCCCAAAACTGCAATCCTACACAAAAGTTTGGTTTGGTTTTTATTTTTAGAGAAAAGAGAGTTGTATACATATTCCTTTCACCCAATTCTGGTCTATGTTAGTTTTTTACAAAAACTTAGAGCATGCATTTGGTCCATTTTTCTCATATTTTAAGAATAATACAAAGTGGGCTTTTGACTAGGGATTACTCGTGGGTTGAGGTTCAAGAATCTATTGCAAGTGGTTGTAAAAAATCTCCTTTTGTACAAGCTTTAAGAAAGACGAATTTGTAATTTTATTAAGTTTCTAAAATGCTTTTGTTGTCCGCTAGCGCTTTTACCCGTTTGGAGTTTAAAACATCAAGTTCTATATAAAAAGAGTTTCACAAATCTCATTTTTATACTTAACCTCAAAAACAATTGAATTTGCTCGGGGTTTTGGAAATTCGTTGGGGACGTAAAGTTATCTAAACGGTACAAGCACCGTTGTCCTAAGATGGATAATTCTAACCATAACGTTTTCCACTGTAATATGAGTTTGATACAAATTACAAGTACATCAAAAGCTAAATAATGCAAATAAAATGAAATAGAATTACACTAGGGGTGTACCAAGCCCCTAGTTTAGCCATTTTCACCCATAGTTGGGCCTTTTGCGCGCCTTGCTATTTGTTTTGCCTTTGCGGACTCGATTTTTGAATTAATTTCCTATTGGGCAAAGGCCCAATAGGTAGGCTTTGGCTGGACCCGAGTGGCCGTGCGAGTGAGGAGAGGGGGAAAAAGAAAAGGGACCCGGTTAGTTTATAAACACTGAACTTATCACTAAAATAGTAAAACTATATATAGTACAAAAACAAGATGGTTACACTATTTCAAGTGATGACATTCACCCTATGTCAACTAAGCTCAAGATTGCACATAACCAAATCCAAAACAAGCACAGTATCCTCGGAAAAAAGGGACCTGGGAAGACCCTATAGACAGCCAAGGCTCATGGCCATGTTTGAAACTTTTAGAATACATATTCAGAACTGGCATCCCGTAAAACTTACTCCTCTGTATTAACTTGAACACACCACAAAATGGTACATAAAGCAAGACCTTTGATTAATAGACAAGTGAACTTTGAAAAAAAAAAACTTTGTTAAAGGATGGGAAATCTCAATGGACAAGTCAACCAAATAGCCTGTCAACAGTTTTGATTCCTAAAGAAATTATTCCCCCAACATATTTTAAACTACTGCAAGACCTTTTCCCAAAGCACAAAAGGGGAGGAAGAGAAAGGCATGCAATGAAATTACTGCATGACCACAGTCTTGGCAAACAAGGAGACCAAACATCATATAGAGGACAAATCTAAACCAATAAACCAGGTGGCAGATCTCAGACATCAGTCATGGATGAACAAGTTAGGAAAAAAGGGATAAAGACACATGGGCAGTAATGAAAGCAAAATGGCACATAACACACTTGATCCTCAATCTGTTCATAGAAGAAGTTATACCCACTTAATACACTCACCAGCCCCATTTTCTTACACACTCTAGGTTTGGACAATAAGACTCAAGGCAAGTCGATCCCCAGATAACAGGAGGACACTTAGAGGTCATTCATGGACACACATTTAGGAGCCAATGGCAGAAATCTCACATTGCCTAAACTTTCCTATATTAACAACAATTTATTTTTGATTTTTAGGTATACTCTCCTCTCCCTGTTAGACATGATTAGACTGTTCTCCCCTACCTGAGACCTTTGTGAATCCCAGGATCATGAGGGGAAGGTCCAAGAGATGAAAGAAAAAGTTTCAGGCCCTTGAAAGGGAAACAGGATAGGGTGGGGTCATCACCGCCCCATCTTTTTTTCTTGAGTTTTTTTTTCAGCAAAAAGGGATCTTGGGCCCTACTGGTCACCACATCCAGTTCATGCCCAGGCTCACCTTTTCCTCTCCTAAAACCCTTTTCCCCCATCCTATAGCCTCACCCTAATCATCCAGTGACAACACTAGAGGTCCTAGGCGGATTCACAACCATCCAACCCTGTCATAACTTCCTTTGACAGACTCATGAAACTATGGTCCAGCCTTAAAGACTCTTTGTGACCATAGTTAGCTGTGAGTACTAGGAATAATCTCCTCATAAACACATACCAAACAATATCAAACTAACTGATTCATGAAGACTATGTTCAGGTTTTAGAGACCTTTTATTACCAAATTCAAATGTGAATACTGGGAACAAACACTTCATAGACACATAACAGACAACAACAAACTAGCTGATTTATGAGGACCAGATCTAGATTTTAAAAAAAAGACAACCTTTCATTACCAAATTCCCTTTGAGCACTGGAGACAGGCACATCATGAACATATAGCAAATAACAGCAAGCTAGTTCTCCCTGACACTTCAAACTGAAACTAAGATCATAAAGGGGTCTTTGTCCTTAACCATACTATAGTTCAAAGGAAAGAGTACACATTTTCTTTTCCATCAGGATCAAACCACACAAAGAAACAATCAATAGACTTCAACACCATCATTTTAGCCTCATTACCACTTTTTTTAAAGGAACTCATCTCTTAACATCAAACGGCAACACAAGAGTATCCAGAAAAGACCACATAAGGACAAGTTAAGCAAGATTTGTAACAATGATCCCATCATCCTTCCTTCTTTTATCCTTTATCCTTACCTATTATTGTAACTAGATGACAAGTTCTAAAAAAGAAAAGGTTTTCTTGCACACAGACATGACCCATGGCCCCACACACATGCACACACTCCTTGCCAAACTACCAACCTTTGAATCCCCTTTTAATGCCCCTTTTATCAGAATGGACATATTTCATTTGCTAGGTGAGAACAGACATAACAATTACCTCTTAATCAACTTGTTAGACTAGATGATTTGCCCTTCTTTTATCACACACAGACCATCTTATAACTGCTCTGAACCTAGTTTATTACAGCAACATTTGAAACCTTTTAGACTAAAAAAACATCACAACCACACACTCCATATGTGCTACTCAAAAATAGTTTTAACAAATTCCCACACTTACCACAAACAGGAAAATCAAGACAAAGGCAGAGCCAAGTGAAATACTTTGGCCAAGTTAAGACCCTTCCTCTACCCAAGATCGTTTTTAAGACCTTTCTTTCAATTATACATTATTGTAACCCCAAAATGTCAAGTTTTATCAAATAAGTAAGACTTAGGTTAGATGTTTTCTTTCAGATGCTAAGTTTCCAGATTCAATGGTTGTGGTCAGCACATCGTACCTATTTGCTGGAAAATATGCCCTGCTCCACTTGTCAAATCCAATATCAAACTCGAGGAAATTAGCAGTTTTGGGGCATTTATTCCTTAATTGCTGAAAATGTTCATTGAACTCCTGGTAACCATATGCCTTTGCTGCATCTTAGTACACATGAAGAGAATCTCCACATTGGAATTTTTTTCGAAAGTTATCACCAAGATGCTTCATGCATTGTCCATGATGAGCATGCTCAAAAATTCTGGAAACATCATTGGCTATGCTCTTGTGCCTATCAGAGATGATGCACAAGTTTGGTTCATCGGCGATTAAATACCTCAGCTGCTCGAAGAAGTAGGTCCAGGATTCATCACACTCCTTGTCTACCATGCAAAAATCAATTGGATAGATATGGTTTTTCAGTATCCTGTGCGACGGCGGACAACAACTCACCCTCATACTTGCCATATAAATGTGTTCTGTCAACGGCAATAACCTTTCGCATGTGTTTATATCCTCGAATACAAGCTCTGTAAGCTACGAAGTAATATTTGAACCTGTCCGCATTATCAAGACTAATGCAAATTTTGGAACTTGGATTTAGATTTTCAACCATGTACGAATAAGCTGGTAAGCAAGCATACCGGTGCTCTGGTATCCCCCTAACCACGTTCTTAGTCGTTACACCTTCCTTTCAACACTGCCAATAGCTTGGTTTACAATGGAACTCCCCGAAAATCGTCCTCTGGATTTCCTTTATCGTTGGCCCTTTGTTGTCAATATAGTCATTTATCAAGACTGATGCAAGGACAGCTGCTGAGGCATGCTTATGAGTGCTCGTAATGTGTTCAACCCCGCAAGTGTGATCACCAACGTACTTGTAAATGCAAAACCTATCCGAGTTGTCGTACTTATTGGCCCGCAACATCCAACCACAATCAAGAGAGGTGCATTCCACCATATAATATTTGTTGTTACTCTTGTTTGGTTTAAAAAAAATGGGGTCTTTATTGCAGCTTTCTTCAATAAAACCTTTAAATACTCTTTGTTCTCAAATGTTTGCCCACAGTAAAAATCAGTTCCATCACAGAAGTTGTGATTGCTTTGTGAACCACTTGGTGGCTGCCTATCACCCCCATCATTTCCATCACACTCTTCGTCATCACTATCAGGATCATCCATATCCATAAAATGATAACCCATGCCCTCATGTTGTATTGAAGCTTCATTGGTTGGCAGCTATGGCAGTGGTGGGTCTGTGGGTGGGGGTGGTGCTGCTGATGTAGAACCAACTTGAGACCTCTCAACAACATTTATTCTTAAAACATGCCTAGAACCATCAGCAGCAACATCAAGCATGTACAATACCACCTACCTATCATTCGTTATGAAAGAAGGATGGGTTTTTCCCCTAGTGGGCAAATAGTTAATCGTGTAACTAATGCGCAAGTCGCTAGGCTCACAATTTAACCGCCGTCTTTTCATTACGCTCGTGACCAAGTCATTATACGTACCATTGCAACGCACGACAATCGGCACTGTCACCACAGAATTCCAATTCCAACATTTTGGGGTCTCCACCCATTCACTCATGTAATCACCACCCACTATAATATATTCTACAATCGACGCCACGATTAAATATATAATAGACTATGACTTTGGTCTATGCCTAGTCGATGAATCGTTGATGACTGTGGTTTATTACTGACCGGAGAGCTGTACCAGATTCAGGATAAAAAGAGCAGGGATAAAGCTCTTACCAGTTGCGAACTAAGGTATTTGAATGAAGAAGTGACGGAATGTCTCATTCTGGAATTTTAGCCGGAAAAGTGAGCTTTTACAATAATGAGGAAAGCTTCTTCTCAATGATTTCTACCAGATTTTACTTACAATGGTTGAATTATGGAAGCTTACCGTCATTGGGGACCGATTATCCGGTGAAAAGTCAGAATTTTAGCCTGAAAAATGGTCAGAAAAAAGTGGAAAATGAGATCTTTTGGAGGGAAATATTTTATTTTTTATTTCTATTCCAGGTAATAAAAATGTTGGGGCTAAGGGGGGCCAAAGTGTAGTTTTCAAAACTTTGGGGCTGAGATTTGACACAGTAGTTCTTTGTCGTGCTGACGTCATAAATGGTGAGCAAAACACCAATTTCTGAACACTTATGGCCTTTTGGAAAAATAAGTTTTCAAAATGGCCTTTTGGCCAACTCCCCCGAGAGAGTTCATTAGTTGGATATTGGACCCAGAAAAGCCACATGGCTGAATTTAACATGATCTCACACAACTATTGTCAGTTGTGTGAGACATGGAATAAAATTTCTCATCAGTGATTTCTCTCTCTATCTCTTTCTAGATGTCTTGTAATTCGTCAGCTATGCTTTTTAGTATTAGTAAAAAAAATCAAAACTGTCCTTTTTTCTCTTTTCCAAAAGTACGACTTTTCATACAACAAGAAGACAAAGACTTCATAATGGAGTCTGAATTCTTGACTATTCATTACTTCTTAACTAGTGAATTAAATCGCGCTCCGTGCGGTTATTTTATGTGAAAATATCAACAATATATGCAATTATTTGTTTTAGCTAAAATTTAATCAAGAGATAAAATAAGAACCACAAACTATTAAAGT
This sequence comes from Lycium barbarum, assembly GCF_019175385.1. Taxonomy (NCBI): domain Eukaryota; kingdom Viridiplantae; phylum Streptophyta; class Magnoliopsida; order Solanales; family Solanaceae; genus Lycium; species Lycium barbarum. The sequence continues at coordinate 85,195,999 of NC_083342.1, forward strand.
ATTAATTCCATCTATAAAATCACACCTATTAATATTATACTAACAATAATTTAGGTAAGCAGATTAATGAAAGAAAAAACGTAATGTTTATAATCGACATCTTTTTTTTTTATATGAGAAAAATTCAGGAAAACTCAATTATTCAGCGTATATTAGTAGTGCATCACTATTTATACTTCTAAAATTTTACTAAATGTGCTTTGAAGAGATTTGGTGACATTATTTAAAAGTTGTAACCCGTAGTTCCTTGAATAAAAGGAAAAAAGAGAATAAGGGTTTCCAAATTTCAATTTTATTTTTCTATTACTAATATTCTACTTTAGTTTCTTCTTGTTTTATGAGAAGATAAATTACAAAGAAAATTATCTTTAATCTACATATTCCGTTAAATGCTTATAGAAATATATTTGATTATATTTCTAAAGAAGAAAAATTTTTTTTCTATAATTTTTTAAGCATTTGAATAAACAATATTTTGATGTGCATTTACTATTTATTTGATTTTCTTATACATTAATACTTATAAGATGTGAATTTTCAATTATTCCTCAATTATAGCGTGAGTTTTACCTTCCCCTACACGATCATTCTTTCCTTTTCCCTCTTTTTTTTTTTTAATTATATTTTTTTCCTTTTTTTTATTCTCTCCTTTTTTCCCGTAATTGTTTTTTTATTCCAGATATTTAGAGTTTGTTATCCCTTCTGAATAAATATAGTTAATTCTTCTGCCTCCCACAAATTTTTCGTTAAATCTGAAAAATGCATTTCTTTCTTTAAATATCTTCTTTTACCATTTCGACACCCGCCATTTTTTACTTTTGCTTAGACACCCCCTTCACATATAGATATTTTGTTGTCATTAATTCATTCCAATAATCACTTCCTTTATTTTTGTTTTAGAACGACAAAATAGGTTCAAACTATATAATAAAGACACGACAAAAAAATTGTTAGATAAATATAAGATTAGTAGATCTTCACAAAATTGTAATATCGATTACAACTATGCATAGGGTGTAAGAGGTAAGAAAATGCATGATACGATGTAACATATGTCAAATTCTTCACATAGCACTCTCCGCACACTTTAAAAAATGTGTTTCTCTGCAAAGCACAACAAAATTTACCAAAATTCATAGCAAGAAATATTTATTTATAGATATAGAAACTTTACCCTCTATTTGAAAACAAAGGAAGAAAAACAAGGAGGAGATAATTGAAGATAGAATGTTTTTTTCTTGAATCCCCATATTTGGTTTAGGTATAAACAAAACTAATAAAAATAGAATATGAAACTATAAAAGTAACTGACCTTCGTTTCTTTTTCACATAAAATTAAATCTTTAGATGAAGATTTTATTTTGAAACCAAAACTTCATCAAGAAGGCAATGATGTATCAGTTACCATTCTTCATGATCGACTTTAGATGTTCTCTAAATCACAATTGCTCCATAAAATGTCAATTAGAAATGCTTTAACGATATCCTCACAGACAAAACACACCAATCAACCTGCAAAAAGACAATCAAAATCAGTGGTAAACAGAAAGCATCACAAACTTATATATCGTGCTAGGCAAAATTAAAGCAATTCAAGCAAAAAAAAAAAAAAAAAAAAAAAACGTTCCGCAAACATAGTTCAAAAGGTTCTCTAAATCACAATTGCTCCAGAAAATATTCATTAGAAACTCTTTAACGATATCTTCATAGACAAACACACCAATGAACCCGAAAAAAACACAATCAAAAGCAATGGTGAAAAAAAACATCACAAACTTATATAAGGTGCTAAGCAAAATTAAAAAAAAAAAAAAAAAGCTCTGCAAGCATCATTAAAAAGAGCAATATTTTCAAGAAGAAGAAAAAAGCAAAGATGTAAAATAACAAACATTTATAACTTTCAGTCTCTGTGTCAAATACACATTAAAATCTCAAATTTCATCTAAGATAGAGAAAGTAGGAAAGAAGAAGAAAAATCACCAGTAAAGTAGTTGAAGGAGACTAAAATTTTGAAGAAGAAAAATGTATGAAATAATGAATGAAGAAAGAGGGATTTTAGGAGAAGAAATTATTAGTACAAGTAGTAAGGATGAAATAAATTAATAAGGTCATTATGCTGATTATGGGAGTAACCGGAGAGATGGAGTTGATTTTTTTTTTTTTAAATTGCACATAAATAGCAAAAATAGGATATAATTTCAAAAAAAGGAGAAAAAAGATAAATAGGAATGGAGGCCATAGAGAGGTGTCACATTACCTTATCTATGCCTAGCTTTATATTATATATAGAAAGGGGCCCCGGGTGGGGAACCAAAAAATGATAAATTTCTACATAGCTCATTATAGTGCTAAAAATGACTACCATATCATGAATATGTTTACTCTACATTCTAGATTGTTTTTTATTTTTTTTAAAAAATCATTCTTGAAAAGATTATTGTTGAAGTTTGAATTTAACAGAACTGGATTCCTTGTTTGAATGATACTTTATATTCTGGTAAATCTTCACACTTTCTTTCTGTTGGGAAGAAAAATGCAAATAACCAAATTACACGACAAGGTAACGGCGGAAGAAATACCCAAGCCAAAATTTCCCACACTATTTAAACAAGAGGAGCAAATTAAATTCAAGCACAAACTAAAATCCGGACAGCAACTATACCAACAATAAAATAGTAAAGTAAGCAAAAATAAATCAAATGCAAGAGACACCAAATTTACGTGAAAAAACCTCTTCAATGTGAAGAGGAAAAAACCACTGGTCTAAAGCTCCACTTTATCAAAAGAGAGAGTTACAAAGTGTTCTGCAAATGGATACAACATCAACGTCAAACACGGAGCAACAATAACAACCATCAAATAAGAGAAGATTGGAAGAAAATCACTAAAAAACGCAGCTACTGTTCACCAACGAAAATCTGGAGCTACAGGTCTCCAAATCCACCTCTGTCAGTTCCCAATTGAATATTAAGATGAGAAGAACACGCTGTCCAAAAATCAGCTCAATCGGACAAGGAACGAAACGGGAATCGACAAAACAAGTTGGCTGCACAAGCTGATTTTTAAGCAGAAAACTTTGCACACTCTCTCTCTATTTTTGAGTTGAAAGGCTTCTCTCTCTCTCAATATTTCTTGCCCCAAATCAGACCTAATAGGCCTTTTAATGTATGGGTAAAAAATAAAAGTGGGCTGGACCAAGTTAGGTATTTTTTTATCCACATAGGAAGAAAAAAGTCCAAAACCCAACAATTATCTCCATCCTGACTACGTGGAGGAGACCGCCATCCCGACGATCATGCAAAACTCTTCAAACTTCCCTTTTGGCAAAACTTTATTAATCATGTCTGAACTATTATCATCAGTGTGAATCTTCTCAAGTTCAAGCAGTTAGAATCCAACACATCTCTAATCCAATAGTATCTCACATCAATATGTTTCGATCTATCATGAAATGTAGAGTTCTTGCTGAGATAAATAGCACTTTGACCGTCACAATAAAGTACATACCTCTCTTGAGCAAATCCAAGTCCCTCCATAAATCTCTTCATCCAGAGCAACTCTTTACAAGCTTCAACGGCAACAATAAACACAACTTCTATAGTAGATAGAGCAACATATTTTTGCAACCTAGATTGCCAAGGCACAACTCCCCCTGCAAAAGTAACCAAGTAGCCTGAAGTAGACTTGCTAGTATCAACATCACCAGCCATATCCGAATCAGTGTAACCACAAATAATAGGCTTTCCTGTCCCAAAGCACAAACTTAGACTAGGAGTGCCACAAAGATATCTCATAATTCACTTCACAGCATCCCAATGCTCTCTTTCTGGATTAGAAAGAAAACGACTGACAATACCAACAACATGAGAAATATCCGGTCTTGTACAAATCATCGCATACATCAGACTGCCAATGGCTGAAGCATAAGGAACTTTCTTCATACCTTCCTTCTCATCATTACTAGAAGGACACTGCTTCGTGCTCAATTTGAAGTGCATAGTTAAAGGTGTACTGACAACCTTAGCTTTATCCATGTTGAACCTGCGAAGTACTTTTTGAATGCACTTCTCCTTTGATAACCAAAGCTCCTTGGCCTTTCTATCACAAACAATCTGCATGCCAAGAATCTGCCTTGCTGGTCCCAAGTCTTTCATAGCAAAAGACTTATTCAACTCTTGCTTCAACTTCTGAATTCTGCAAACATTCTGACCAACAACAAGCATGTTATCAACATAAAGCAATAAAATGATAAAGTCACCATCAAAGAATTTTTGCACAAAAACACAATGATCTAAATAAGTCTTCTTGAAGCCCTTTTGACTCATAAAAGAACCAAATTTCCTATACCACTGTCTGGGAACTTGTTTCAAACCATACAAGCTCTTCTTCAATTTGCAAACATAATTCTCTTTACCCTTGACTTCAAAACCTTCTGGCTACTCCATATAAATTTTCTTCATCTAAGTCACCATGGAGAAAATCAGTTTTAACATCCATTTGTTCAACCTTTAAATCTAGACTTGCAGTCAAGCCCATAACAACCCGAATGGATGGCATCTTCACAATTGGAGAAAAGTTTTCATCAAAATCAACTCCCTTTTTCTGATTAAATCCCTTGACAACCAATCTAGCCTTGTATCAAGGAACTGGGTTACCATCTTCGTGTTTCACCCTGAAAACCCACATGTTTTTCAAAGCTTTTGTCTCTGGGAAGCTTAACCATATCAAATGTATGATTATCATGCAAGGATTTAATCTCATCTTCATAGCATCAAACCACCTTTCTTTTTCTTCACTATCTATGGCCTCATCAAAACTTTCAGGTTCACCCCTGTTAGTCAAAGTACAAATTCATTTGGAGGATAAGGAGATGAAAGTACTTTCTCTCTAGTAGATCTTCTGAGAGAACTCTCTGGAGCATCAATAGTAGCTGGTTGCTGGCCAACCACACCATCTTCCACTGGAGCATCAACAACATCATCCTGGTCATTCTGAACGTGATCATTTTCTTCATTATTTTGAAGATTTTCTTCAAGTGTAATAGTCACAGGAACTGGATCAACATTGTCACGCCCCAAAACCCACCCTAGGCGTAACAGGCATCCGATGCTATGAACAACACCTGAAGCACCTTATAAAATCAATAATCATCTAATCTCTTTCGAAAATCTTTTAATAAATACGAAAACCAGTCATTAATAAATTGGATAAAAGAATGATCATACTTTGATATAATCCAGGGGAAGTCAAATTAGAGACTTAGTAAATAAATGTGGCAAAATGCCCAACGAGTCACACAAGACTCCAACACACTACCCACAATCTGACAACTGTCTATGGAGATTCTAAGATAATAAAGACTGTCTAAAGACATCGGGACGCAACCCGAAACTAAAATACGAAAAGTAAAGATAGAATGGTGCCCCACGAACAATCATGTGGGCTCACCGAATAGTCTCGAAAGCAGTAAGTTCTCTTAAGTCGTAGGCGTATCACGAACCTGCTCCTCAATGATACCTAACATACCATAAAAACCAACAATGGTATGCCTGAATACAGGGTACTCAGTGAGTGTCTAAGGGGCAATACTTAACAAAACAAGATATGATGAATAAAATCAATAAAATGATATCAATGAAAATAACAGTTCAAACCGAGGAATAAAGTAAATCAGCAACATTAAAGAGTCATCAGAGAATCCAACAACGAAGGACACATCAACTTAATTCCTTATCATTTACCATGCCAGGTATTTCACTTATGAATTCAATATCACCACAAGCCACTCACAGGAAACAAAATACGAAACAAGCCACTCACAGGCTAATCAAAGTACGAAACAAGACACTCGCAGGCAAATCAATCAATCGATACTCCGAGTTAGGAAACCACGAAGGCTAATCGTCCTCTGGACTAGCATAGCAACAAATGCACCCGACGACATACCTCAGAGGTAAATTGTCCTCTGGACTGACACAACAATACTCGTATCGATACGTTAGGATCCATAACGACTAATCATCCTCTGGACTAGCACAGCTTGCCCATACAGGCCCAAACACAAACAAAATACAAATCATGGCATATTACCGAATCATCAATCATGGCTTAGAGCCGAATCTCACTTCTCAAGTCATCATCTCAAAATAGAGGCATTTCAAGTCACAACTGATTTAGAAATCTTATTCAAATCTCTTATTCAATTTTCAAGTTCAAGAAATACATTCAACAACAAAACAAGTTTAAGGTCCAACCTTTAGAAAAATGAGTTCAATCATCCAATAATGGGAAAAATGAGTTCAATCATCCAATAATGGGAAAAATGAGTTTCACAAAGTGGTATAGTTTGTATAAGGTTCGATGCGGGCTGACCCTACACACGCATGACCTTGTCTAAAAGAAATCATCTTTAATTCCAAAAGAACTTACACCAGACAAGAGTTATAACTTATACAAACAATCAAGGAAGGATTCTCAAATACAAATCATGCTTTCACAATATAAACGTACTTCAAAAGTAGACATACTTGAAAAGACGATTTTTGAAATATAGACATACATCAAAGAAGGTTTACAAAAGAGACGTACTTCAAGAAAGATTTTTTGAAATCTAGACATACCTCAAATCCCTCTCAAATGTACTTCCAAAGATTCAATAATCACACTACAATAGTTTTAGATGATAAAGATTAGAGCTTGAATCGTTTCTTGAAGTTTCTTGGAATTTAAAAAACTAGGTGTTTTTTTTTTAAGTCTTCAATCTTGTTCTTGAATCTTATGGAAATCATTGGTGGTTACTAACCTCTTTTTTTACTCTATACTAGTCCAAACATCAATTATAATCTCCAAAAATCAAGTGTCTTACCTTTTGATGGAATCCCACACGCCTCTCTTCTTCCTCTTTTTGAATTTTCAAGAACCTAGGGTTTGGAGAGATGATTTATGATCAAGAAGAGATGAAATTTGGTGTATGATTGATGGAGATTGAGTATAGACTCACTTAGGGTTAGAGAGACTTCTTTGGTGTTCTTTTCCTCAGAAAAATAGGTTTAAAACGAAGTGGGAATGAATATAACAAAGTTAGGGCTTTAAAATGTTGTTTTCGGTGCGCCGCCGCGCAACTGGAGTCCCACTTCTCGCAGGTGATCGCGCAGTGAAGGTAGTAACACTGCCCCTGGTGTGCGATCGCGCACCTAACGGGCACTTCGCGCAGACTGCACAGCGTCTAGTAAAACGGGCATAACCTCTAGCACAAAGCTCCATTTGAGCTCCATAATATATGGTTGGAAAGATATTTCAAAGACCTAAAACTTTCATGTTTTGAGTTTTCTTAAATTCGTAACAACAATACCAGACAACTGGCCATACGTACAGACTGTCTTAGACTTAGACGAATGTAGAAGGCCTTAAAAACTTCACTTTTGGTTTGACTTCAAAACGACCGTTTATCACCCGAATTCATCCCGAATGGATTCATATGGCTAAAATATCTACTTAATACTGGTTTTCATACATTCACACCTAACTCGAATTTACGGGATATTACAAACATCAACTAAGCTCTCACTACTCTGAGAATCAACCTTCTCAGCTTTGTCAAAATCTTCAATTGTCTGATCTTCAAAGAACACAACATCACGGCTTCTAACAAGTTTCTTCTCAACTGGATCATAAAAACGATAGTCAAATTCATCTTGACCATAACCAGTGAAGAAACACTGCCTAGTTTTAATTTCCAGCTTTGACCTCTCATCCTTAGGAACATGGACAAAGGCCTTACACCCGAAGACTCTCATATGAGCATAAGAGACATCCTTACCAAACCAAACTCTGTCAGGGACATCACCATCCAAAGCAACAGTAGGAGATAAATTGATAACATAAGCAACAGTATTAAGTGCTTCTGTCCAAAATGAATCTGACAACTTAACATCTAAAAGCAAACATCTAACCCTCTCAACTAGAGTTCTGTTCATCCTCTCTGTTAAACCATTTAACTGAGGAGTCTTTGGAGGAGTTTTCTAATGCCAAATACCCTACTGTCTGCAATAATTATCAAAATGAACAATGTATTCACCACAATTTTCTGAGCCGATACATTTTAGTTTCTTCCCTGTCTGTCTCTCACCCAAGGCCTGAAAGTCTTGAACACATCAAGTACTTGATCCTTGGACTTCAAAGGAAATACGCAAAGTTTACGAGAATGATCATTAATAAAAGTCACAAAGTAAAGTGAACCACCATGAGAACTTACTTTAAAAGGACCACACAAATCAGAATGTACCAACTCCAGCAAATCAAGATTTCTTGAAGGCGAATGACTCTGAAAAAAAACTCTATTCTGTTTTCCGACTAAGCAATGAACACATCTCTTTGACTTTGCTTGTTTTACTCCAGAAAGAAAATTCTTCTAAGCTAAATTATCAATCCGCTTCTCGCTCATATGACTCAGCCTTCTATGTCATAACTCTGATGAAATATCATTCTCCACCAAATTTACTGAGTCACTACAAATGGAGCCCTAAAATAAGTACAAGTCAAATATCTTTTACCTCGAGCCACAACCATTGAACATCTAAGAAGCTTCCACTGGCCACCACCAACGGTTTGGTCATAACCCTCATCATCAAGTTTTCCTACAGAAATTAAATTCAGACGAACGTGTGGAGTATGCTTGGCATTGTTAAGAACCAACATTGAACCATTCTTACTTTTCAAGAAAACTGTGCCAATGCCAAATACCTCAACCTCACTATCATTGCCCATTCGTAACACTCCAAAATTACCTGGAGTATAAGAAGAAAATAATTCCTTCTTTGGTGTGACATAAGAAGTGGCACCTGAATCAACAAACCACGTAGACTTATCACAAATAAGATTGATATCATTTTTACCACAAGCAACAAAAAGATTATTTTCAGCAACAATGGCAACACGATTTTCATTATCGCCATCTTTCTTTTGCTTTTTCTGGTCTCTGTTAAACCTGTAGCAATGTTTCTTGATGTGCCCTTTCAAGTGACAATAGTCACATGTAACATTTTTGTACCTGGAGGATCTTGACTTGCTTCTGCTTTTGCCTCTATCATTTTGACCTCTGAAATTGCTTCCCCCCTGTCTTCAGTAACCAAAACATTAGAGTGTGAAACTGAAGAAGACGAAGCTTGAGATCTTCTTCTCATCTCTTCATTCAAAACACCACTCTTAGCATATTATTTAGTTACACCATCACTTGGAGCATAATTAGTCATTCCAGACAACTGATCAAGGACACCCTGAAAATCATTTATTTGATAAAAAATAGGACTGCTCTCTTTGTATCTAATATTCATCAATTGTTTCAGTAGGAACAACTTGTTATTGCTAGTCTTTGAAGCATAAAATGTCTCGAGCTTTAGAATTTGTTTCATTCATAATATGATTTCGAACATTATTTTCAACCCATTGCCTAATATAGCCACAAACCTGTAAGTGCTCAAATTCCCAATCCTCATCATTTATAGACTCGGGTTTCTTAGAAGCAAACACAGAAAAATGCATTTTCTTGACAAATAGAAGATCTTTCATCTTGCATTTTCAAATATTGTAATTACTGTCATTTAAATAAACCATCTTGCTCATATTTACCTCTATAATTCAAATAGACAGTAAACACAACTAAATATAACCATAAGCTCTGATACCACTCTGTTGGGAAGAAACACTCAAATAACCAAATTGCACGACAAGGTAATAGTCGAAGAAACACCCAAGTCAGAACTTCTCACATTATTTGAGCACGAGGAGCAAAATAATTTCAAGCACAAACGAAAACTCGGACAACAACTATACCAACAATAAAATAGTAAAGCAAGCAAAAATAAATCAAATGCAAGAGACACCAAATTTATGTGGAAAAATTCCTTCAATATGAAGAGGAAACAACCACGGGTCCAAAGCTTCATTATATCAAAGGAGAGAGTTACAAAGTATTCTCCAAATGGCTACAACATCAACTCCAAACACGGAGCAACAAGAACAACCATCAAACAAGAGAAGATTGAAAGAAAATCACCCAAAAATGCAGCTACTGTTCACCAATGAGAATCTAGAGCTACAGGTCTCCAAATCCACCTCTGTCAGTTCCCAATCAGATTAAGATGAGAGGAACACGCTGTCCAAAAAATAGCTCAATCGGACGAGGAATGAATCGGGGATAGACAAAACAAGTTGGCTGCATAAGCTGATTTTTAAGCAGAAAAATCTGCACACACTCTCTCTATTTTGAGTTGAAAGGCTGCTCTCTCTCAATGTTTCTTGCCCCCAAATCAGACCTATTAGGTATTTTAATGTATGGGCCAAAAATAAAAGTGGGCTGGACCAAGTTGGGCATTTATTTATCCACATAGGAAGGGAAAAAGCCCAAAACCCAACACTTTCTTATCATTTTCTTTGTTTAAGTAGATTGGTAAACTTACATAAATAACTACTTTATTTTCCCTTCTCACCATTCGTAGCTACTTTGTCGAAATTATCATTCGTAACTATCTTTTGTGTATTCGCATGTATTTGACAGTGTTTTCACTGCATTTGACTGTATTTGAGTGTACATTTTCACTTTATTTGACTGTATTTGAGTGTACATGTTTAGTTGTATCTGATGTCAAATGTATTTGAACTTTATTTGAATGTATCTCATATGTATTTGGCTCATATGTCTTGTGTCTCATATGTATTTGAGCTTCTTGTTTTGTATTTGAATGTATATGTATTTGGCTTCATATACATTCAGATACAAGACACTCAGGCCAAATACATATAAGATACAATATGAGCCAAATAAATATGACGAAATACACTCAGATACGCTCAAAATACAAGGAGAATAAGTTAGGAAAAATATGTAAGAAAAGTAATGTAGTTGGCTGGATTCAAACCTGGGCGGGCAGGGGCAGAGACACACCCAATAACCACTCCAGCCACAAAAGCTTGATGTATTTTGGTATAACTATGAATGGTAATTTACAAAATCACTGTAGCTACTAAATATAAATAAATTAAAGGTAGTTATTATCAATAATTACCTCTTAGAAGTAGTTATGCCAAGTAATTATTCCTTTTTTTTTTTGAGGTTGTAACAAACTATTTAAATTATTTTCTTGCAATGTACCTCTTTGAAGTTGAAAACTTAACTGTTGAATTTAGTCATCCACTACATATTTTGGCTTAGTTTTAGTGATAAAGTTCCATTATAATATTGTCAGAAAACCAATTGATGAAATATTAAGACATCAAAATCTTGAATTTCCTGAACATCATCATGTTCTTAAATATCACAGAAGAATTAGTAGTTCATTTTTCACATCTCATTATAGTGTTACTTGGAATATGTTAAATTGTTGCTGAAGTTTGAATGATACTCTCTACATTCTTGTAACAAACTGTTCTAGTAAATTTTTTTCTTGCAATATTCTTCTTTGAAGTTGAAAACCTAAACATAAATGTTTACATCTACAAAACATTAACTACAGTAACCTTGTAATTCAAGGGACAAGACAATAAAGGATAGTCCAACATATTGACTATTGGCTTATTCAAAAGTAGGACTACAACATGGGGCCAAGACAGCACAAGTTTTGCCAAAACTAATTGATCCAATTCAACTTTCACCAATTATCCTACTGGACAACCCTACCCGCCTTAACTAGACAAGACAATTTACATTTTTTACTTTCTAAATTCTGCTAGAGATAAGTATAAGCTGAAGATAGTGGTGGTGGAGATGTTCTGTGCAACTATACATTATTCATTACAACATTTGTCTTATTTTGTTTAGTTGGCAGTAGTAGAAAAGAAAAGGACAACGTCATTTTTTTTAAATCTCATAAAATGAAATTAATAGTGCCTAAAAATAGGTTAAGTCGCCGAGTGTCGGTCATGGCCTACGAGATTTGGATCATTTTGCTTCATGATTTCTAAGTTAGTATCGCCAGACACGAAAGGGGTTAATGTTGGAATTTGGACTTGTATTATTGGTTATAGCCTGAAAGGAAAGTGACGTGGCCCAAGTGGTGGAATAATAAAAGGGCAAATTAAGGATATTGTCACGTCCCAAACAGACGTGAGTGGTACCCACACTTATCCTACAGTGGGCGAACCAATCCCTTAACCCATTATCAAGCCAATTCCAATTACTTAAACCACTTAATAAACATTGCTCACGAATAATGGAATAAAATGTATGTCAATAAAATAAACTAAATAGCAAGTGCGGAAATCTAGCTATTACATCCTCAAAATCTGAAAGTCACCGTACAAAGACTCTAACCAACAATGTCTAAAGAAGAAGTACGGTCTAAAAATAAACATAATGTCTGGGATGAAAATAGACATCTAAAATAAAGAAAGATCTTCGGGCGGCATGGCACGGATAGGAGCTCACCCTTTGATCTTGTAGCGAATTAACCTCAACTAAGTGCGAGGTCTGGAAGACATCTCTGGCTCAAAATCTGCACTCACAATAAAAGTACAATAAGTGTAGGTCAGTACAAACAACACGTATTGGTAGGTATCATAGGCCAACTATGATTAGTATCATGCATAAATACATAAAATAAATGAAATAGGCAGACAGGCGCAACAAACATGTATCACAAATAAGATCCTCAAATAATCCACTTCCAGAATAAGTCACTAATTATCAACAATGAAACACCAATGCTCAAGCCAAAGAAGTAAAATAAACAATAAAGTTCCAACTCTATCACATATCTGTACACATATGCTAAATGGTAATATTTTCCCCAAATAGCCATGACCTGCAGGGGACCCATGGTGTCCATGTACCACTCGTTCCGGAACGAACCTCGGACCACGAGCTCACACTAGGCTACATCGTCACCCCCTGTCAAATGTGCCTTAAAATATGTATATGTTCTATCTCAATTATCATCAACAATGTCTCATAATCAAATCACAAGGAACGACTCAAGAACACATATCAAGTCAACATCAATGAAGAATAATTAAATAACACAAAGTCAAATAAGACCCACCAATTGTAACACCCCGTATCTTGGAACTAAGGTTAGACTCATATCATTAGAGTTTTAGTGGAAAAAACTGAAGATTTGAACGTTTTGCGAAAATGGTTGATAGGCCTACTTCAGGCAGTGATAACTACTTGATTAGTTGGCAATTTGGGAAAGTACCCTTAATGAAAGTTGTAGTATGGAAAAATACCTATCTAACGATATAAGGACCAAGACAATCAGAGATCGGAGCAAGGAGATATGATCGTCTCAATATGGCTAATAGTAAGGCACTTAAAATTCGATAGAATCGGCTAAATTTTCGATACGTCTGTCTTCCAGTCCAATTTGGTGCACAATGCGTTGGGAATTTGAGGAAACTTAAAACATGAACGTTGTAGCCCTTTGAAATAGCTTTCCAACGATATATTACGGATCCCAAACAGAGATCTGTACAAGACGGTATGTCCATTTTAACGAACACTGTGCAGAACCGACACCCGTCGCTCTTTCAGGCGCGTGGGGGCGCGTGCGATGGTCCCGCATCGCGGGCCGATCGCGCAAGTCTTAGTATTTAGCTGCAGACCATTGCGCAATGGTCTCGCATCGCGGACCAATCGCGAATCAGGTCAAATTCGGGTCAACGAGTCGGGTCAAAAAGTCGGGTTACGCGTTTTTAGTTATATCTAAGGTTTGGGGTTTATTTCCCCCGCACCCCATTCACGAAAAATTACCCTAAAGTCAATAAGAACAAGTCCCAAGCCTCAAGAACCATACAAGGTAAGTGTTATCATGATTCTAGGTTGAATTCAAGTCCCTAATATCTTTCTAACTTGAGTAAACTCTTCTAATCAATAGATTTGTGAGTGGAACATTATTGTTGGGCGTGGAAACCCTAGAACTTGAATTCAATAGGATTGAACGTCAAAAAGGTAATGTTTCTACACTCTAATCATTTATAATAGTGAATTGATGAGTTCTTGGGAGAATAGTAAATGGGTTTAGTAAAGAGAATTACACGAACTATAGTAGGGTTTTGAATTGTTGACTTGAGATTGTTATAATGATATGGGTGATGGAGAATGATGTTAATTACATCTAATTGAGATTGTAGAATCACCTAGAAGTAATAGACTGGGAATTGGGTGAAGAAACACCATTAATGGAGATTGTGGAGCTTTATGCCCAGTAAGTGTTTGATAAAATGCTTAGATGACCAAAGCATGAATATTATTGCTAATATAGAATCGCTTTGGCTTGTATTGATATAGATCAAAGTTGAAAGGGGTGACGAACATTGTATTACGCTTAAAGGCTGGAGTTAAGGTATGCGAGGCTAACTATCTACGTTAGGGAATGTTCATGATTCTCCCTACGCCTCATTCTTCATACTTGTCAGTAATTTGACTGAGAATACAGTTTAGCCTTAGTTTTATGATATGTTGTAGAACTGTTATCTTCTAGGGTTGCAGTTACAGAATTCGTTCATGGTTATCAATTTGAATATCATGAACTCAGCACGTAATCTTTATAGACTTATGTATTGTTACCACATGAGTCTCAGTCTAGAAATTCAGTATGCTCAGAAACAGTCAGTGTTTTCAATTCAGTCCAGCATGTCTATTTCAGTTCAGCATTGTTCATTGTTGTTATGGTCTCAGTCCTTATTAATTAACCATAATTATACATATGTGATTTTGCCCGAGGGCACAGCACAGTCTTGTGTATACGTATACATGGCCGAGGCCATTGACTGACGCACTACTAGGCCGAGGCCATAGCGTGCATTTATTATTGGGCCGAGGCCCCACATATACAAACACAGATAATACAGATGATTCAGATACGGAGCAGGGAGTATTCATATCTCTACTTCCTTGCTATTACAGTTACAGTTATCAGTTTCAGTATTTTATTGCTTCAGTTGCTTTACATACCAGTACAATTCAAATGTGCTGATGTCCCTTTTTATTGCTTGGGGGCCTGCATCTCGCGATGCAGGCAACGATATACAGGTTAACGACTCAACTATTTAGGAGTGCACGTATCAGCTACTGGTGAGCCCCAAATTCCTTCGGGGCGTTGTCAGCTATCCAGTTATTTCAGTTTATAGACAACTCTATTATTCAGTACTCTTAGAGGCTTCATAGACACAGTTCAGACAACCAGATATTTATTATGTTAGCCTTGTTGGCAGTCGCTTAGTTGTTTGGTTTAGCCATGTTGGCTACTTTCAGATATGTTCAGATTGTCTAAGTATTTCCGCATTATGATATTTCAGTGAGACTTTTAGTTAATCAGCATGTGTTAGTTTTATTTTATAAATTAGTTACGTTTTGATATCACATGTTGATTCAGTTAGCCAGTTGGTTCGCTCGGTCACATGCAGTCAGGCACCGGGTGCCGTGTTACGTCCAGGCCCAGGTTCGGGACGTGACAAAGCTTGGTATCAGAGCCCTAGGTTCAAGTGTCTTAGGGAGTCTATGAAGCCGTGTCCAGAGGGGTCTCTTTTATATGTGTGAGGGCCCCATACATATAAACAGTTGACCACCAAGACATTCAGGATTGTCTCATTTCTTTCTATTCTTGATCGTGCCATGTCTTAGAGTAATACGTAACCTTCTCTTCCAATCAAATTACGTACGTTTCGAATGCGCAGGCGACGAGCAAATAATTCAAGGTCCAAGTAAGGATGTTTACCCATAGGGGGTACAATTGTGCAGTACTTACTGGTAACGAATGAGACTTCAAGTGCTATTGAAAGTAGAATATAATATAAGTTTCCCGAGAAGGGGTGTAGTAGAATGAATGGTAGGTTGAATGATAATGATGTTCTTTAGAAAGGAGAATGGGATATAACAGGGAGAGGATATCAGAGAAATTAGAAAAGGAGCTAAGTCTACAGGAAACGTAAATCATGAAGGATCTCAAGGAGGTAGTGGCAGACAGTTTTCTACCGGAGGTCATCAAGACCCACTCCATCTGCAGCTAGTGCACTAGTCTTGAGGTCTAGATATGATCAAAAAGGTCAGTTTAGCTAGAAACAGATTTTAAGAGCACGCCTCTCAGTGACATACCAGCGTGAGCCATAGAAGTTTTCAGAATTTTATGTGCAACAAGTGTTATAGGAGACACCAAGGGGTGTATCGTTTACGCCTTGATGTGTGTTCAGTAGCTCCTCTTAATTCTCAAGCCCAGTCAGGTTGTAATACAGCTAAGCCGGGTATTTCAGTTCTCAGTGAAGACTGCTTGGATGTTTCAACAGGTAGTCAGAACAAACAGGCATCCCCAGTTATCACCACATATGAAGTTTTTGTATGAACTATGGCTGTTAATAAAGGAGGTATGTATGAAATAAGGACCATGAGCAGACAATTTTAAATTTTCGGGAATGATTTTAGTTTCTTTAAGTTTCAGTCAGATCAGAGTTAGAGAGTACGACGGCCGTAAGTTAATTCAGAAGTAATTATTATTATGAGTAAGTGTTTATTCCAGATGTGTATAGTCTGATACGATTTTGAAGTGTATAGAAAGTTTGAGTTTAGTTGTTCCAATCTTTCGTATAAGATAGATGAAAGTTTGTTAAGTGTGATCTATAGTTCAGAAAAGATAGTATACGACCATAGAATAACGTCAGATGATGAGGGAGAGTTAGAAATAACTTAGGTTATTCAGAGAAAAATAAGAAAATATGAAGCTAGCAGGTGATTAACAGAAAAATAGTAAGTAAGTTTTGAGTAGATACAATGCATTAGCAATTTCAGCAGAACTAGTAGAAATATGATTTGATTTCCTTAGTTAGATGAGCATCTTAAGTGGGTGACAGTTCGGATACATCCGAATGGGTGTTAGAAACCAAGGGCTTAAGTTAAGTTCGGAGTAGAGTGATTAGTGGAAGAAAAAAAAATCAGCTAAGCCGTAAGAGAGCAAACTACAGAAGAATAACCTTTAAGAGTTGGAAAAAAGGGGTTGTCCTAAGATTTACAGTGTGAGCAGAGTTAAGTCGTTAAGATAGAGTATGCCAGTTATGAATACAGTAGCAACCCGTTCATGTAAGTAATTTAGTTTTTCCCAATAAGAAATTGCTCATAAATGAGTCGGGAAAAAAAAGAGTCGTCAGTGTTGTAGAGTACAAAGGAATTACAGAAGATAAGGAACATTAATTGGATCCCATCAAAAGAGAAGAATTTGTAAGTATAAGATGTTAAACTTGGTCTAAGGGGGAGAAGCATAAATCACCAGTAAGTCCAGTGAGATAATTGAAGACCCGAAGGGTTAGTATGAGATATGAAGAACCTTAGTTTAGTTGGGTTGGTATAATGTGATAGTCTCCATAAGGAATATGTCTCAACTTAGAAGAAACCCAAAATGAGTAGAATAATCATCGAACGAATTATGTCAAGTTCAATTATTATTGATTAGGCGATCACAGAAAAGCTATAACATCATGCCCAATTATGTGTCACAAGGCTAGTGCCATTGCACAAGACTCTAATCTTTAAGGTGCTAGTCAAAGACTTAGCGCACAACAGTACTATGAGTATTTTAGGAAGTATCTCAGAAAAAAAAAAATCAAGTATGGAAAGTACAGCTCATGATTTAGGCAGACAAGAGAACTAAGGTGAAAGAAGTTCACCGCTTATCTAAGCTAGGAATTCAACTTTCAAACTCTGACGTGGGTGGAGTTATTGCCCAGAATATGGCTTATTCCTGCTTAGTCATTGAAGTTAGAGAGAAGCAGTTTGGTGATTCCTACTTGCTGCAGATGAAAGAGGGGATTCACGAACAGAAAGCCTTAGCTTTTGAACAAGGGGGAGATAATGGTACCATGAGATACCGAGGCAAATTATACATTCCAGATGTAGATGGGCTCAAAGAGCGGATTGTGTCGTAGGATCACAATTCCAGAATGTGGCAGGGTTTGTAGCTAAGTGGCCCAATTTTTTTTTGCAAGTGAAAGCCGAACACTAGAGGCCCTGCGACTTGTCTCAGAATATAAATATTCCTATTTTAAGAATGGGAGATGATAATTATGGACTTTATAGCAGGTCTACCTCATTCAGTTAGAAGGCACGACCCAATTTGGGTGATTGTGGACAGACTTACGAAGTCAGCGCACTTCTTGCCAGTTAAGACCACAGATTGAACAAAGGATTATGCCAAGCCATATGTTAATGAAATTTCCAGATTGTATGGGACCCTAGTTTCCATTATTTCAGATTATGGAGTTCAGTTCACAGCGAACTTCTGAAAATCCTTTCAGAAAGGATTGGGTACCAAGGTGAACCTTAGCACAGCTTTTCATCCTCAGACAAATAGTCAGATAGATACGCTATTCAGATCTCATGTTATAATATTCATGTTAGTTCAATACTCAGATATTTATGTCAGCTTAGTACTCAGATATCAGTCCAGTACTCACGTATTCATGCCAGTCCAGTATTCAGTTAATCCAGTATTCAGTCAACTTAGTATTCAGTTAATCCAGTATTCAGTTAGCTCAGTATTCAGTCAGCCCAGTCTTCAGTCAGTTCAATAGACATTTAGTTTAGTATCTCAGCAGTTTAGTAATCTTGTATTCATTCAGTTCAGTAAGCTTGTGTCATTGATTTCAAGGTAATTAGGGTGGCACCGTTCGAAACTCTTTTTGAGCGAAGGTGTAGATCACCGATTGGTTAGTTTAAAGTTGGGGAAGCAGAGTTGTTAGGACCAGAATTGGTCTATCAGGCTATAAAGAAGGTCAAGTTGATTTAGAAGCGTTTGAAAACGGCTCAGAATTGCAAGAAGTTTTACACAAATGTGAGACAAAGAGATTTAGAGTTTGAAGTTAATGACTAGGTATTTCTTAAGCTCTCACCTAGGAAGAGTGGCATGAGATTTGGTAAGAAGGGAAAGCATAGTCCCGCCATATTGGACCATACAGAATCCAATGAAAGGTTGGTCAATTGGCTCATGAGCTTGAGTTTCCACATGACTTGATTATTGTGCATCTAGTGTTTCATGTGTCCATGTTGAGAAAGTGTGTGGGAGACCCGTCATTGGTTGTCCCGACTAATAGCATAACAACCAATAATAATTTGACTTATGAAGAAGTACCAGTGAAAATCCTTAATCGTCATGTCGCAAGTTACTGAGGAGGTAGCCTTAGTAAAGATTTTGTGGCGAAATCAGAAAGTTGAAAAGGCTACATGGGAAGTAGAAGAAGACATGAAGTCCAGCTATCCCTATCTCTTTGAAGAATCAGCAGAAACCGATGAAGGTATTGTACCTTACCCTCTCAGATCTTTCCTTCTACAGTTTCTACATTATCAGTATTCAGCCTGTTAGACAGTCAGCTTAGTAGTTGTTCAGTTCAATAAATAATTCAGTTCAGACCCTTTTCAGTTCATTTTTCATGTGCTTATAACAGTTAGTGTGCACATGTCTCGACAGTCACTCTTTATCAGAATCCATCATTCGAGGACGAATGATCCCAAGGGGGAGATAATGTAACACCCCGTATCTTGGAACTAAGGTTAGACTCATATCATTAGAGTTTTAGTGGAAAAAAACTGAAGATTTGAACGTTTTGCGAAAATGGTTGATAGGCCTACTTCGGGCAGTGATAACTACTTGATTAGTTGGGAATTTGGGAAAGTGCACTTAATGAAAGTTGTAGTATGTAGAAATACCTTTCTAACGATATAAGGACCAATACAATCAGAGATCGGAGCAAGGAGATATGATCGTCTCAATATGGCTAATAGTAAGGCACTTAAAATTCGATAGAATCGGCTAAATTTTCGATACGTCTGTCTTCCAGTCCAATTTGGTGCAAAATGCGTTGGGAATTTGAGGACACTTAAAACATGAAAGTTGTAGCCCTTTGAAATAGCTTTCCAACGATATATTATGGATCCCAAACAGAGATCTGTACAAGAAGTTATGTCCAGTTTACCAAACACTGTGCAGAACCGACACCCGTCGCTCTTTCAGGTGCGTGGGGGCGCGTGCGATGGCCCCGCATCGCGGGACGTTCGCGCAAGTCTTAGTATTTAGCTGCAGACCATTTCACAATGGTCCCGCATCGCGGACCAATCGCGAATCGGGTCAGATGCGGGTCAAAAAGTCGGGTTACGCGTTTTTAGTTATATCTAAGGTTTGGGGTTTATTTCCCCAGCACCCCATTCACGAAAAATTATCCTAAAGTCAATAAGAACAAGTCCCAAGCCTCAAGAACCATACAAGGTAAGTGTTATCATGATTCTAGGTTGAATTCAAGTCCCTAATATCTTTCTAACTTGAGTAAACCCTTCTAATCAATAGATTTGTGAGTGGAACATTATTGTTGGGCGTGGAAACCCTAGAACTTGAATTCAAGAGGATTGAACGTCAAAAAGGTAATGTTTTTACACTCTAATCATTTATAATAGTGAATTGATGAGTTCTTGGGAGAATAGTAAATGGGTTTAGTAAAGAGAATTACACGAACTATAGTAGGGTTTTGAATTGTTGACTTGAGATTGTTATAATGATATGGGTGATGGAGAATGATGTTAATTACATCTAATTGAGATTGTAGAATCACCTAGAAGTAATAGACTGGGAATTGGGTGAAGAAACACCATTAATGGAGATTGTGGAGCTTTATGCCCAGTAAGTGTTTGATAAAATGCTTAGATGACCAAAGCATGAATATTATTGCTAATATAGAATCGCTTTGGCTTGTATTGATATAGATCAAAGTTGAAAGGGGTGACGAACATTGTATTACGCTTAAAGGCTGGAGTTAAGGTATGCGAGGCTAACTATCTACGTTAGGGAATGTTCATGATTCTCCCTACGCCTCATTCTTCATACTTGTCAGTAATTTGACTGAGAATACAGTTTAGCCTTAGTTTTATGATATGTTGTAGAACTGTTATCTTCTAGGGTTGCAGTTACAGAATTCGTTCATGGTTATCAATTTGAATATCATGAACTCAGCACGTAATCTTTATAGACTTATGTATTGTTACCACATGAGTCTCAGTCTAGAAATTCAGTATGCTCAGAAACAGTCAGTGTTTTCAATTCAGTCCAGCATGTCTATTTCAGTTCAGCATTGTTCATTGTTGTTATGGTCTCAGTCCTTATTAATTAACCATAATTATACATATGTGATTTTTCCCGAGGGCACAGCACAGTCTTGTGTATACGTATACATGGCCGAGGCCATTGACTGACGCACTACTAGGCCGAGGCCATAGCGTGCATTTATTATTGGGCCGAGGCCCCACATATACAAACACAGATAATACAGATGATTCAGATACGGAGCAGGGAGTATTCATATCTCTACTTCCTTGCTATTACAGTTACAGTTATCAGTTTCAGTATTTTATTGCTTCAGTTGCTTTACATACCAGTACAATTCAAATGTGCTGATGTCCCTTTTTATTGCTTGGGGGCCTGCATCTCGCGATGCAGGCAACGATATACAGGTTAACGACTCAGCTATTTAGGAGTGCACGTATCAGCTACTGGTGAGCCCCAAATTCCTTCGGGGCGTTGTCAGCTATCCAGTTATTTCAGTTTATAGACAGCTCTATTATTCAGTACTCTTAGAGGCTTCTTCGACACAGTTCAGACAAACAGATATTTATTATGTTAGCCTTGTTGGCAGTCGCTTAGTTGTTTGGTTTAGCCATGTTGGCTACTTTCAGATATGTTCAGATTGTCTAAGTATTTCCGCATTATGATATTTCAGTGAGACTTTTAGTTAATCAGCATGTGTTAGTTTTATTTTATAAATTAGTTATGTTTTGATATCACATGTTGATTCAGTCAGCCAGTTGGTTCGCTCGATCACATGCAGTCAGGCACCGGGTGCCGTGTTACGTCCAGGCCCAGGTTCGGGGCGTGACACCAATAGTCTGCTTAATGATAGTATAATATGAAACTATCTCAATCAGTCTCTGAAGGGTATATATGAATGCCTTCCTTACACGGTCTCAAGAATACAATTCAATTTTATTAACCTCTACAATGGGGAAACACTTCTCACAATTTAATCATACAACTAACAACAATCACCCAAACTCCATGTCTGAAGTCCTAGACATGCTTTCTCCTATAGATTCTACGACATATACAATCAACTAATCAAAGTCTAACTCAAGTAAACTTTAACCTACCTCGAAGCTGAACTGGAACAATGCAATCACTCCGTAATAGCTTTTCCTTTCCTCAACGCTTCAGAATGTTCAAAGTCTAGAATTACAATTCTAAGTAAGTAAAGCATTATCAACTTAACAATAACAAATTGGGGATGACAACCCGACCAATTCTACCCTTAATCAAATGGGTTAATTATCCTTAGGATCATAGTCATCCTAATGCTAGTCTCAAGTATCATATTGATTCAATTAATGGGTTCTCTAATCATTTCAACCCAACAATTCTGTTTTTAGCCAAAGTTTCCATTTTTATTGGAACCCTAGGTCTCAACAACCAATTTCCATCATTGAATATCAAGTTCTCATGCTATGAAACGATAATCTCTACTCTTATCTAGTTAAACAACAATAAACAATACCCATTAATATTCTAGGGTACCCTTGGTATTTGTGTTCTACCTTTCAATTCCCATTAAAGGTTCTTTGATTGAAACAAGAATCTACTAAGAACATTACGCGTAAAAAGTTAGTAATTAAGGTTTACCTTTGATGGAGAATAGTGGCCTAGCCTTAGAAAGTCGCCTCTATCCTCTTAGAAACTATTTTTGGGATTATGTGAGGACTGGGGTCGAAATAAGGTATTTAAATTGGGTTTCTGACTTACTGAGGTCCGCTGCAGCTGTCCCCGCTTCGTTGCAGCGGCCTCGCTGTAGTGAGAAATACCATCGTTGCAGTGGCCATTGGAAAAATTGACCTTTCGCTGCAGCGGGACCCCTCCTAGCTGCAGCGGGCTTGTGGCAGCGGAAATTCTTCCGCTGCAACGGTGCAATTTAGGCACTGAGCTCGAAATTTTTTCACTTCTTATACTTAGTCTCTAAAAATCATTCTAAGGCCTTATTAACACTGCCAACAAACAGACCATGCTAAAAACACATCACATAGTTACTTATAAGTCACAACACACAACATAAAACACTCCCCAATTTATTTAGGTCCGCTCATTCCTACCCTCGGGAAAGTACTTGTAAGGAAAGAATTATCATGACCCAACCAGAGGGCCATGACAGGCACCTGGAGCTAACACACCGAGCACCTCTAAACATACATCTCATAAACATTTTTGGGTGGACCATAAACATAGCTCATGGATATCATAATCTGTAAGGACATATATCATAACAAAACGACACATCCTTATACAATCTTCAACAATTATGTCTATCATCACCAACCGACAAGGCTACTAAAATATTATACAACAATATGAACTGATGACGATATGGGACTTCTAGCTACACATATTTGTCTACGAGCTTCTACATAGAATACAGGAATCCATGAAGATGGGGCAGGACTCCGCCATGCCCAAGTATATGTACACAAGAGTAGTATCAATAATCTGTAGCTTCGAAGTAACTGGAGCACTTTTGAAACTCCATAGATGAAGCTCCTCATGGTCTGGTCCGTGTAACTGTCTACCTGCAGGCATGAACGCAACGTCCACAAGAAAGGACGTCAGTACGAATAATGTACTGAGTATATAAGGCATAAGGTTAGCATGTACATAAGAATCATGGAAAAACATCTGAGACATGCCAATGAGTCTGTGAATTTGGATGCATCCGCATGACTGTATATCAGGAAACATATATATATATATATATATATATATATATATATATATATATATATATATATATATATATATATATATATATATATATATATATATACAAAGACACCACAACATAGGCCACAACTTCACCCCCTGTCAACTGTGCCTTATATATATATATATACATAAACGCCACAACATAGGCCACAACTTCACTCCCTATCAACTGTGCCTTATATATGTGCATGAAGAATGAGAATGAGTGCAATGCATAAGTAAAATGAAATAATAGGACTCGGTAATATCACAAAATAACTATATACATATATTATATTCATAGCATGCATGGGAGTTCAAATAGAAGCTACTACTTTATCAGAGTGATGTAAGGTCGGTTACCTCCGATTTATATTATGGAACAATCATCATCACTATATCGCACCTTGAAGGAACCATTATTATAAGGTGAGATCAACAACAATGAATAAAATCGAGAAAATCATGAAATAAGCTCAATAATCTCATAATAGCATTAAAATCGTAAGCTTTGGATTTTCTAGAATTAAAATCATCATCATCATCGTGTTCATCGGAGAAATCATCTCATCTTTAGTATCATAGGATGCTTTTAAGAATCATGAACTTCTAAATTTTTGAAGTAAGAAGGTTATAGAAACATATATGGAATCATAGCATAGGAATCATGCCTTTTGAAAGAAAGGGACTAGCCTTAACATACTTTTTCGGTCGCCTTAACTTTAACTATTTAACGCTTATCCTCCCAAGCTCGTAAATCTACATTCAAGAGAATTCATATTATTGTTAGGCTTATCATCATATGCTTGTCTTAAGCCCTCAAATTAATTCCTTTTAAAATCTGCCGAAATTCGGGCAACATCTCTCCTGTTTATATCCCTAGCCCGAAATCACAATACCAATAAAAAAACAACAATAGAAATACTAATATCAACCACATCATCATCAATACCAAAATATTCCATAAAACATCCCACACGATGTTTTTCAACATACAACAACAATATACACTTCCTTTCTTCCAATTAACGTGCATAATTTCATCAACACACCAACAACATTACATACCATCCATATGCATGTAAATCAGTCCAACCACACGGCCACAACATGCTCAAAGCAGTCTATAAACACAACAACTACAACACAACACTTTATGACCTTTCCTTCATAACTATTTTCACTTTTAAGACTTGCTAAACATTCAAATCAACTCAATATAAGAGATAGGATGAAGAACATGTCTTATACTTGACGAAATTTAGCCACAACAACTTTTTTTCAAGATAAAACTCACCACAATATCAAGTAGAAGCAAGAACAATCACCTTTCATGGACTAGTATGGTGTAATCTTGTTAAATTCTTGATTTAATGGGCTATAAATGTTTCGGGGATGTGTTAGGGGATTTATAGAACCCATGGGAGTGTAAAATGCTGAAAAAATGGTGTTGATGGGGCTTTTATAACCCTTGAAAGTCGGTGGAACCGACTTTCCCCAGTGGGACCCGCGGAAGCCATTTGGCAGTTTGAGGGGTTATCTTGAATTGGCCATAACTCCTTACTCCGATGTCAGTTTGACGAGCGGTTTGTTGCGTTGGAAACTAGACTCGACGAACTTCATTTTAGGATCTTGAAACACCTTAAGAATCCTTATATACCTGGAGATATACCCCTCCAAATTTGACCCAAAATTCTGTCCAAAATTCTACCAACTTTTTTCCAAATTTTCGACAAACTTATTTTCTTCGATTTTCTTGGTCCCGGAATCTTCCAAAAATTCTCCATACATGATATTTATCATTAATCATACTTGATAATTCTCACGCCCCAAAACCCACCCTAGACGTGACCGGCATCCGACGTTATGAACAACATTGGAAGAAACTAAACAATGCAATAATAACACTTGAACCCGCCAAGTTCAACATTCGCCTCCAACGGTTTATAAATTAAATCTAACAAATCATGAATACATGAATTAAATCAGCGGAAGTCTAATATAAGTAATAGTCATAAACGTGGCAAACACCCATTAAGTCGTCCGAGACTTTGACAATCTACCCACAATTCTGACAACTATCTATGGAGCTTCTAAGAGACATAACAATCGTCTAACTTTGAGACGCAACCCGGAAATCTAGAATAATAAATGAAACAGAAAGTGTCCCACAAATAAGGATGTGGGCTCATCAAATCAACAGCAGCAGCAAGTTCTCCAAAGCGTCGAGAGTATCACGAACCTGCACTTCTCCGTTACCTAACATACCATAAAAAACAACAATGGTATGCCTGAGTACTTTCGTACTCAGTGAGTGCCTCGGGGACAACAAGTATTATAAAAATAAAATATAATAATACATAAAGAAATCAGTTCTGAAAAGATAGTATAAAAACAGTCATTCCACTTTATGATTCTTAATATCATTTGTTAAACAGTTTACAAAGCCATTAATCAATATAAAAAATAGGTATTCAGCATATGTACCTCAATAGTAAGTATCAAAACCCATTTATAAAGCCTCTTGTCAAGTTACAACTTCAAATATGCCTTTTTAATCAATTAATATAGTCATCAATAGTTCCATGAGAGAATAAGAATATCACATATGCCAGTACAGGCCCAAGAATCAATCATATCGCACATAGCGCACCACACCGGAACATATAATTCTCGGTGGCTATCCTTCCTTCCGAATAGCTAGGCATAAATCACACCGGACTATGTAGTACGCGGTGGCTATCCTTCCTCCCGAATAGCTAGGAATATGTACACCGGAATATGAAATCCTCGGTGACCACTCATCCTCCCGAATGGCTAGGCAAAATCACATCAACAGAGTTCATAGCATAAAAGCCAAATTACAATTCATCTCAAGGTAGTCACATCACCATTTACCATTAAGGTTTATTATGCCATTATGAAAATCCATAGTTTCATAGATAATCCTGAAAACGTTTCCACTTCTTTAAAACAAGATTCCTTTGTCATAGTTCCTTTGTAAAATCATCAATACCAACAATTAACCATCATCACTGATCATCTCTTATAGAAGAAAGTGATTATGATTTCATATACGTATACAGAGGATAATACAATCAAGGTTTAATGTGGGTTTGTCCCCTCACGCACATTAACCATTAATCAAAACATGTAATAAATTTCAAGAGTGTAAAACCAATTCATCATATCATTCAAAACATGCTTTTATAAAGAATCAATCTTTCAAGGGAGTTTGCAAAAGAGACATAAATTACCTTTATATTCAAAAATTATTTTTATTTTTAAAGAGACATACATTAGGGTTTTGTATGAGAAGTTCACCCTTTTTATTCAATGAAGAACTTTCGAGAAAAAGACATATATCCATAATAAGGTTTTTAAAAGAGAGACATACAAATCACCTTCATAGTCAAAAAGGATTTTCAAAAGAGACATACAATTCAAAATAAGATTTTTAAAAGGGAGACATACCCTAATTTGTTAAACAAGGTTTAACAAATCACTTTTCTAATGAAGAACACCCAAACCCTAGCTTGAATCACTTTGGAAAGAATTATATTGCAAACCCTAGGTTTTGGTCACAAAAATCATGTTAAGAATCATGGGTTTGATGTTAGAATCGATTAGTAATGTTAGGGATGTTCTTACCTTTGATTTGGAGGCTTGGAGGAATGATTTTCGTCCTTAGGGTTGTTTAGGAAGTGGAGGAATAAACAAAACAAGGGTCTTATTTATATTTTTCTGGTGAAAACGGGCCAAAGGACGCCTCTGAAGGACGGATCGTCCTTCGTGTTACGGACCGTCCCTTAGTGGAAATTCCCAGAGAGTTTCTGGAAATTTTTGAGACGTTACGGTTCATGTTACGGCCCGTAACACGTGTTACGGTCCGTAACGTCTCACCGTAACACAGGCAAAATTTCCAGCGAAGACAGGCTTCAGTAAAACGAGCATAACGTTTTGTACGCAGCTTTGTTTGGGCTGGGCGACCTACCGTTGGAAAGCTATTTCAAAGAGCTACAAATTTCATGTGGAAGTTTTTCCAAATTCGCAACAAATTTTCATGAAAATCTCCCAGAAGACAGACCTACCAAAACTTAGGCGAATTTAAGAGCCCTTAAGAACTTCACTAGTTGGTTTGACTTCAAAACGACCATCGTCCACCCGAATTCATCAAGAATGGATTCATATAGATATAATATCATATTAATACTATATTGTTACACATTCACACCTAGTTCAAGTTTACGGGGTGTTACAATAATAGTCATGTCCTTTGGTTCCAAGGTTGTCCTTCCCGGTTACGACTTACAAGATCGTAATTCGTCCTTTACTTCATTGTTACGTACTTCCCATGGCTTGTTCCTTCCAAAATTTCATGGTACGTCTCCGATACTCCATTAGTGCGGTGAAGTGTGTGGCATGCTCATGCTCTGAAAGTGCAAGGTGTAACATCCTTCCCCCTTAGAAACATTCATCCTCGAATGTTTTAGCTTGCAATCTTACAATGCTATCATTAATTTCTTGAAATGGTTGTCCTCCTTTAGTTCCTGATCTCTATGCTCTTATACTATGGGCTCATTAGTCTTCTTTCATATTGCCTTAAATCTTTGTCAAACTCACCTATTAATTTTATATCCTCATGTTCTCATGTATGTAACTGGT
The DNA here is from genome assembly GCF_019175385.1 of Lycium barbarum. Classification (NCBI taxonomy): domain Eukaryota; kingdom Viridiplantae; phylum Streptophyta; class Magnoliopsida; order Solanales; family Solanaceae; genus Lycium; species Lycium barbarum. The sequence continues at coordinate 85,224,462 of NC_083342.1, forward strand.
GGTCAACTGATATCCAGCTATCGTCCTGTTCTCATTAAGGTGATCTTGGCTCATGATCGCTACGGCTCTCCGGCAATCTTGTGAATATTCTTAATTTTTGTACTATTTTGCCTTGCTTCTTATTTCTCTACTAATGGACAAACTCTCTTGTTCAGATATGACACCCTTTCTTGCTTGCTTCTTTAGTGCTATTTTAGATGATCCCTTTTTATACTAGTCGACCTTATATACATACCATATCATCTCCTTTTAATTCCTTGGTTGGACCCCCCTTAATTCCTTATAATATCATCATAGTTCCACCTATGGTAGCGCCCCGATGATTTGCAATAGCATTTCCTAGCTGATGACTTATTATTCTCAGTGATTATTTTACTTCAGATTGCCCATCTGGACATCCTTTCATAATCGACTCACAACAACAACCTCAACATAATCCCTCATATACGTGTATATAATACTTCATCATCATCATTATTATCCCTCGTAGTAGAATTATTCTCGTAACATACTAAAAATCCCAGCTCAAGCTAATGTACAACTCTGAATATCATCAAATTCATATTTGAAAATTTCCTCTCCTCAGAATTTTACATAATTACAATATAAACTCATAAACATGGGACTTAGATAAAATCTTACTTAATCATAATTTCCTTTCAATACGAATATGCTTTCTTCTTAAGTCCTTGGCTCTGTTATACTGGTGACTAACGGAGACTTAAACTAACCTCCCTTCTTCTTCGGCTCCTTATCGTCGTCCTTGCATCATTCTGTTAGCCATTTCATCATGGCGATTCTTTATATGGTTCTATGTCATACACTATCACAATTGATATAACCAGCGGCTTGGAATTTCATGACTTATGAGGTACTCCCTAATCTCAGGTAGTACTGCTATCTTGCTATCCATAGGCACACTATCTTTCTTTCCTTTGAAGATTATTAAACTTCCTATAAATATTTCTCTTATAAAGCTTTCATCTCTTCTAGTGATACAAGTTCTTTTTAGGAATCCCGATTGTCCCTTATAATTATCCCTGGTCACATGCGGTCTTCCTCACTCTTTCTGCTACCTCTTGGAGTAATTTACTGCATATCTAAATGCACCTAAAAAGTTTTCGACGCGAGTGATTCGAGTCATAGTCCGGAATGCAACGTATCGCATTGGCGAAACTTATTCTCTTTCCCATATTTGTCTCATAATATACCTGCATATAATCCATTCTCATTTTTCTTTATCACATTCTTGACATATCGGTTCATCTCGAAATTTGACTCCTTCAACCTAATATATTTCCCTCTTCTGATCTTGGAAATATTGTAGCTCATCTTAGAACTGAATCTGTTTTTCCCCCCTTTAGAGGATGTTCTCATATACCAGTAACCTCCGAATATTAACCATCTTTGATAATCATCTGGCCGACCTTAACGATCATTCACTCCTCTGTTCCTTTAGTCCTCATAGTTTCTTTTACTTGTAAAATGCCTGTTTACATTAGTCATCCTTTACTTTTAGGTTTGGAAACTTTGAAGTGTTTCGTTGCGAGTGCGAATCCCTTTTGACGCTGAAAATCTCTTCTTGAGGAACGTTTTTCCCTTAAATAGGTGTACCAATCATGGGTTCACATCCATTCTCCTGGTTAAATCTCAGGAGTTTAAAATTTCGTCATCGTTCTCATAAGACCTGTTTATTTCTTCTCAAGGATGCACCTTTATTTATTATATACAACCTCCTTGGTTCTAATTATGAAGGCGTATAGGTTGGTTCCAGGGTCCTCACATTCATCCCTTGTCACGTATAACATTACTCTATCTCCTGTTAATTTATTTAAATTTGACCCTATCGTCTGCTTTCCTGCTTTCATCCTAAACTTTTCCTCAAATATATATTACCTGACCCTCAATGGGTAAACATTTTCCTTGTCCAGGTTTCTCTCCACTTCATGATATCATAACCTTCTTTTTCCTAATGCTCTTTCTTACATTGTTGGTCGCGTTACCGCCATCTGACTTTGATTCCTGAGAAAACCCAATCCTGATTCTTTCTGTAACGCTTACTACCTCAATTTTGACATACAACACAATCAATACTTTTAACATGTCGTAATATCAATCATAAGGGTATACTTAATACTCGATGTAGCCACTCGTGACTTATCTTTTTATCGCTTTTCAACACCTTTTTCTTGCAAGATATCATGTTGCCATTTGATTTTGTCCTGAATCTCTGGCTTTAATACATCTCCCCTCTCCTTTTGCCCAGCTAACCAGACTCATACTTCGCGACCATTTTGAAATTCTAATTGTAAAGCTCATATGCTCCTAGTTTCCCTCGGGCTATTCTGATTTATCATATTCTTTTTTTTTCGTATGTCTAAATCTGTAGGTCTCCCTAGCATATCCTTCTACGTCCTAACTATGAGTCCCGGTGATATAACTTTTCTTAAAAATCTTTACTCGTACCTGTACCCTATCTCTTTGTCTAAACTAATCAACCTTACATCCTTTACTTTTCTGCAACAACCGAATCGATCATTGCAATATTTTATCTGCACTTGTACACCTACTCTCTTCTGTCTTTACACATAAACTAACATTGTACCTATTTCTCTATCGTCAAATAACCTTTACAACACCCGTCTAAAAAGAATTGAGGTGAATCCTTCTTATAAGGATTAGCTTGGAATGCACCACATATTCCTCAGGTTGATACAATCTCTACTTCCTTCGTCGACCAAGAAACATCACATTTAGAAGTTATACAAGCAATCCAGATGACAATCATAATTGCAATCCAACTTACCTAACCCTTTCTCATTCTTGAGTTCAAAGTCGTCATTAATACCCGAAGTAACTCGGCCATAATGATTCTCAGAATAGTACCAATTATCAAATACTCAAAACCCCCTTGAAGTCGAATGACTGGTGACTTCTAAATCCTAATGTAAAGCCACATCATATAGGAAAGTCTGATAAAACGAGTCTGAGTGCCTGTCATCAACCCGTCCTGATATTATGTGTATATATATAAACTTCTAGAGTAAAACTTTCCCCTACTCATTAACTTCCTTTCCCATGTCGATATCTTTTCGTTATCTCTTACTCACCAATCTATAAATCATAATACTGCATTTGAATTCTTAGTGTCAACTTTCCCTATATCTTCAATAAATCTCAATTCTCCGAAATCTCGAATGCACTCATTCCAACTCTTTTAATTACTAATCATTTTCCCCCCTCCAAGGTTCTTTCCTTAAAATAAAATCATTCTAAAACTTCACTTTGAAAGCGTCTCGTAATGGTTCATTCAATCATGACTTAACAAACATCCGATTGTCATATTTTCCCTTCATTCTTTCTCTATAGCATAGACATTCAAACAATTCAATTTGTAAAAATTTCAGCAGAGTTTCCTCTATACTTCTTACTGCCTCATTCCTATACATAGCCCAGAAAACACATCCAATGCCTCACAGGGTGATCACAATACCTGTAACATTGACCTCAGGTTCTTATATCAAAGTCTATCAATATCAGTAAGGCAGGAAACATACCTTCTGGAGTAACAACTTCAATTCTCATTAATGACCTCGTAGCGGCATAATCAATTGCTCATCCACAATCAAAACATTTAGGATTAGAATCAGGAACATCACATCCTATAATTTAGCTCTACGACACGATCTAAGATGAGAAAGGAGGATCAATCATTCCTAAATGCCCTGCAGCCTCTTGTTTATAAGTGTGGCGCGCTTCACACCCATAAACAAGACTCTATTGGACACGGTGCGTAGAAAACCTTAGGACGAACTGTTCTGATACCACTTTTGTCACGATCCAACTAGAGGGCCATGGTGGGCACCCGGAGCTAACACACCGAGCACCTCTAAACATACATCTCATAAACATTTCTGGGTGGACCATAGAGATAGCTCATGGATATCATAATCTGTAAGGACATATATCATAACAAAACGACACATCTCTATACAATCTTCAACAATTATGTCTATCATCACCAGCCGACAAGGCTACTAAAATATTATACAACAATATGAACTGATGACGATACGGGAGTTGTAGCTACACATATCTGTGTACGAGCCTCTACATAGAATACAGGAATCTATGAAGATGGGGCAGGACTCCGCCATGCCCAAGTATATGTACACAAGAGTAGTATCAATAATCTGTAGCTCCGGAGCAACTGGAGCGCTTTTGAAACTCCACTGATGAAGCTGCAAAGGGTCTGGTCCGTCTGCCTGTCTACCTGCGGGCATGAACGCAGTGTCCACAAGAAAGGATGTCAGTACGAATAATGTACTGAGTATATAAGGCATAAGGTCAGCATGTACATAAGAATCATGGAAAAACATCTGAGACATGCCAATGAGTCTGTGAATCTGGATGTATCCGCATGATAGTATATCAGGAAACATATATATATATATATATATATATATATATATATATATATATATATATATATATATATATATATATATGTATGTATGTATGTATATATAGAAACGCCACAATACAGGCCACATCGTCACCCCCGGTCAAATGTACCTTACATATGTGCATGAACGCCACAACATAGGCCACAACTTCACCTCCTATCAACTGTGCCTTGTATATATATATATATATATATATATATATATATATATATATATATATATATATATATATATATATATATATATATATATATATATATATATATATATATATATATATATATATATATAGATACACACACACACACAAAGACACCACAACATAGGCCACAACTTCACCCCTTGTCAACTATGCCTTATATATATATATATATATATATATATATATACATACATAAACGCCACAACATAGGCCACAGCTTCACTCCCTGTCAATTGTGCCTTATTATGTGCATGAAGAATGAGAATGAGTGCAATGCATAGTAAAATGAAATAATAGGACTCGGTAATATCACAAAATATCTATATACATATATTATATTCATAGCAAGCATGAGAGCTCAAATAGAAGCTACTACTTTATCGGATTGACGTAAGGTCGGTAACCTCCGATTTATATTATGAAACAATCATCATCGCTATATCTTACCTTGAAGGAACAATTACTATAAGGTGAGATCAACAAAAATGAATAAAATCGAGAAAATCATGAAATAAGCTCAATAAGCTCATAATAGCATGAAAATCATAAGCTTTGGAATTTCTAGAATTAAAATCATTATCATCATGTTCATCATAGAAAACATCTCATCTTTAGTATCATAAGAAGCTTTTAAGAATCATGAACTTCTAACTTTTGGAAGTAAGAAGGTTATGGAAACATATACGGAATCATAACATAGGAATCATGCCTTTTGAAAGAAAGGCACTAGCCTTAACATACTTTTTCGATCGCCTTAACTTTAACTATTTAACGCTTATCCTCCTAAGATTGTAAATCTACATTCAAAAGAATTCATATTATTGTTAGGCTTATCGTCATATGCTTGGCTTAAGCCCTCAAATTAATTCCTTTTAAAATCTGCCGAAATTCGGGCAGCATCTCTCCTGTTTATATCCCTAGCCCGAAATCACAATACCAACAAAAAAACAACAATAGAAATACTAATATCAACCACATCATCATCAATACCAAAATATTCCATAAAACATCCCACACGATGTTTTCAACATACAACAACAATATACACTTCCTTTCTTCCCAATCAATAATCATAATCTCATCAACACACCAACAACATTACATACCATCCATATGCATGTAAATCAGCCCAACCACACGGCCACAACATGCTCAAAACATTCCATAAACACAACAACTACAACACAACACTTTATGACCTTTCCTCCATAACTATTTTCACTTTTAAGACTTGCTAAACATTCAAATCAATTCAACATAAGAGATAGGATGAAGAACATACCTTATACTTGAAGAACTTTAGCCACACCAACTTTCTTCAAGACAAAACTCACCACAATATCAAGTAGAAGCAAGAACAATCACCTTTCATGGACTAGTTTGGTGTAATCTTGTTAAATTCTTGATTTAATGGGCTATAAATGTTTCGGGGATGTGTTAGGAGATTTATAGAACCCATGGGAGTGTAAAATGATGAAACAATGGTGTTGATGGGGGGTTTTTATAACTCTTGAAAGTCGGTGGAACCGACCTTCCCAAGTGGGACCCGCGGAAGCCATTTGGCAGTTTGAGGGGTTATCTTAAAATGGCCAGAACTTCTTACTCCGATGTCATTTTGATAAGCGATTTGTTGCGTTGGAAACTAGACTCGACGAACTTCATTTTAGGCTTTTGAAACACCTTAAGAATCCTAATATACCTGGAGATATATTGTTATATCCCGTATTTTTGAACCTCGGAGCATCTGCTGGGGTGGGGCCCACATACCGAGATTTTTTTTGGAACATCTGAAAAGTCATATGAATCACATATGTAAAGTTAAACACAACTCATGAAGTACCTTTGGACCAAATCAAAGTGGAAACCCTCCAAACGAATATTTTTAAGAAAACGTTTTCGGGTGACCTGACTTTGGGGGGCAAAAACTGTATTGTAAGTTTGGAATTTCGAAAATACCTTGAAATAGAAGTTGTAGATAATTGAATTAGCTTTCCATCCATAGGTCGTGGGTTCCCAGGTGACGTCGGTACAAGGAGATATGAACGTTTTAAGGTCGAAAGGTCAGTGGGCTAGGCCCAACTCGGGACCAACCGAGTTGGCCCAAAAAAATGAAAAACAAATTCAGGCCCAAGTGAGGAGCCATTCGGCCATGGTCCATAAAAAGGATCCAAGCCCATGGAATTAAGTCATGTGGTCAATGAATAAAAGACCACTTAATCATCCAAATTCCATAGAACTTTCAAGAGAAAGAATAGGAGGAAAAACAAGAGAAAAACAAGAACAAAAAGAGGGCATTTCGGGTTTGGCCATAGAAAAATCACCCCTCAAAATCATGCCTCTAAAATTATTTTCTTGTTGAATTCCTACTAAATTAAGTGTCCTCTACAACTTGGTGTAATTGTTTTGGAAGAAGGAGCACTTATTTCTTCAAGTTGACAACTTGTTCAAGTGAAGAAGTTTGTAGAAAAAGGTAAGAATCAATTCCTTTTTCTTATGTTATGAAGGTTTGTTTATGTTGTGGTATGTGGAAATGAGTAGAAATTATGGAAATAAGGAAGTTTGCAAAGTGGGTATGTATATATATATGTAGCCATGGGTGTATATATGTTGTATACATATATGAGTTGAATTTTATGTTGCATTCTAGTTGTGGTTATGATGGAAATTATATTGGGAATGAAAGTTGAATGAATTTTGGTTGAAGTTGGAATGTAGATGATTATGTCACTTTAGAATAATTTTGTGATATTATGGAAATGAAGTTGTTAAGATGTGAATTATGATTATGGTTGATGAATTTGGAAGTTGGAAACTTGTTATGAAGTTGTATGCCAAAGATTTGATGTTTTGCATAAGTTATGATTTTGGCGGAAGATTGTATATCATGTATATCGAGTGTATATCTTAAGGAAAACGATATGAAATGTTTCTAGAACTATATGGTGATGATCATGATGGTTGTTGAATATGAAATTATTGATCTTAGTTGAAAGTTGGGTTGAATTGAAGATTATGTCAACTTGTGAGAAAAATGACTAGTTGAAGGATATTTGTGTTTTTAATGTTCATTGTTGATATTGTTGTTGTCGTTTGGGTTGTTGTTGATGATTTATAGCCGAGTTGAATTCTCGGGGTGTCATATGTATAGGGGAAGTGCTGCCGAAATTTCGGTAGCCAAATATGCTTAAAGTTGAAATAATGGCATTAATAATTCACAATTGGTAAACTTGACCAATTGCAGTTTTTCGACGAAACGGGAAGTGAGTTTGGAAAGGCTTAAGGAGCGCGAAAGGCATGTAAAGCAACCCCAATTCTTCCCTTGGCATGCCCCTAGTGTGTTAGGGTCGGATCCGGGCCTCGAAGGACCTCTTGGCCCTCGGAATCCGCAAGACAAAATTTCAGTTTTTCCTTCAGTAGAATTGAACCATTTTGATACGCTTTTTCTGAAATTATGCAATTTTGCTCTAAATTATTCAGAAAATCATAGAATGTTTGTATAACCTTTTTAGGTGATACTATATGCTTAGAGGGCACAATTTGAGCCCGCCGCCTTGTTTGTCCCAAGGCGGGCCCGCTATTTACGGTTTTGCCCCTAATGTGTTAAAGCTTCCTTTTTAAGCGATTTTTGAAAGAAATGTTTTAATTACCCTACTAATCGCTTAACGAATATTATTTTAAATATTCTGTTAAATATTATAAATTATTTTGACACTCGGAATGACTTCGGGAAAGTTATACTTCTGTAATTTATTATGATATCCGAAATACATTTATTATGATTCCGTCCGACCCCATTGGATTTGTTTGTCTTTGATACGCTTCATCGAGTCTTTGAAAACATTTATTATATTTTTAAATTGCATTAGTCTCTCACTACTCCATTCGTGGATGTCCCAATGTTTCCCACACTGAGCCCGGGCCAGGATATGTTGTCAAGCGTAATTCTCTGCATTGTTCGCCGCGTCCCGATGTGAGGGGGCAGGTATACGCATACATGGGTCTGTGGAGTATGATGTGCCATGTCCGCCTATTCTGATCTGATCTGTATGGCCATTTTGATATGACATTATATGATACGGGGCCACGCCCCTTTTTCTGATTCCTCTGTATAGTGGCACCAGCGTCGGGAGGGTGGCCACATTCTGTCTGCCGAGTCCCGTGTCAGGGACCGGATATGATATGATATGACATATGTTTCTGTACGCATTCTGTCTGTTTTGGAAATATGCATTTGACACTCTGGATTCTGTACTCATTTTCTGTAACCATTATGATTTGACTTCTGTGATTCCGCTTTACATATTCAGTACATATTTCGTACTGACCCCCTTTCTTCGGGGGCTGCGTTTTCATGCCGCGCAGGTACTGACGACAGGTTCGCTGATCCACACATTTAGGATCCTATTTCTGCTATTTGGGGCGCTCTCTTCTACAGAGCCCATCTTTTGGTACAGTCTGTCACTGCTATCTGGATATGTACTTTGTTCAGGGTATGACGGGGCCCTGTCCCGTCTTATGATTATGATATGTTCTGTAGAGGTCTGTGGATACATCTGTGTGGGTTCTGTACATATGTTTGGGATATTCTATTCTGTGATGGCCTTATCGGCCTATGTGTGCCAAGTCTGCTTTTCTGCTAAGTTCTGTAGCGACCACTAATATTATTATTATATTATTATTCTGTTAATATGCTAATTTGGGGTATCGGGTACGTATAGGTGCCCAGCTCGGGCACTGGTCGCGGCCCACGGGGTTGGGTCGTGACAAAAGTGGTATCAGAGCGGTTCGTCCTCGGAATGTCCACAGACCGTGTCTAGTAGAGTCTTGTTTATCGGTGTGTTGTGCACCACACCTATAGGCTACAGGGCATTTAGGATACTACCCTTCTTTCTGTCTTAGATCGTGCGATAGAGCTGTGTTATCAGGATGACCCCTTCCTAACGAGTGGCTATATTTGCAGATATGCCTCCAAAAAAGGCGACAGCGGCCCAAAAGGCCAAGTCAGTTGCCGTAGGAGAGACTAGCCGGGTCCAGAGGACTACCAGGGCCCAGGTATATATTGCTCCGGAGACTTTGCCCCAGACAGAGGGTTCTTCTACACTGCCACTCGTGGAGGAGATTGGGGCAGCCGTAGCTGCAGATCGGGGGACGGCTCCACTGCCAGCTCCCGCAGTTCCAGTACCTGAGCCTCCAGCTCCACGGCCAGGCACTGAGGATCAGTCTATGAGAGAGGCAGTCCAGTTGCTAACTAGACTTGTGGCAGGGCAGGTTCAGGGGCATGGACCGGGAGGTGACCGGGCAGTCAGGCGTGATAGTTCGAGAGCCCGTGAGTTTTTGACTTGTAACCCTCCAGAGTTCTTCGGGACAAAGCCCGAGGAGGATCCTGAGGAGTTTATTAGGAAGATGCGACACACTCTTGATTTGATTAATGCTTCCGAGACAGAGTCAGTCGCGTTAGCTTCGTACCGGTTATATGATGTGGCGGCAAACTGGTACGAGTCATGGGGGCTATCCAGGGGGGACGGCGCTCCTCCAGCAGTTTGGGGAGATTTTTCTCAGGCATTTCTTGGACACTTTCTGCCCCCAGAGTTGCGACGAGCCAGATCTGATAGATTCTTATTATTGAGGCAGAAGGGCCGCAGTATTCGGGACTATAGTTTGGAGTTTGATTCCTTGGACCGATATGCACCTACTGTGGTGGCTACTATGGCGGACCGGATGCATAGATATATTATGGGGCTGGATCGGTATTTTGTTGATAGCTGCTTAGTATTGGCTGCTCAGCCCGGTATGGACATTGCCCGTATCCAGGCCCATGCCCAGGGCATGGAGGATCGGGGCAGAAGAGGACACCAGCCTGACAGGGGCCAGGATCGGAGACAGCCCAAGAGGGCCAGGTCATCTGGAGACTTTCGGGGCAGACAGCCCCAACAGCCGCAGCAGCCTAGCAGATTTTCATCTCAGCCGGCGCAGAGCGCGCCTCCCCAGCCTGCAGGTCGCAGATTCGATAGCCCAGGGTATTCAGGAGCAGGCCAGAGCTCTAGGGCTTCAGGTTCGCGGACAGATAGGGGTTCTGGTCAGATGAGGCCACCCAGGGTTCAGTGTTCTTTTTGCGGCAGATACCATACGGGAGAGTGCTACAGAGCCACCGGTGCATGCTTTTCTTGTGGCCGTCAGGGCCATTCTGTGAGAGATTGCCCGTATAAGGGTAGTTCGGGTGGTGCAGCGCAGCCTACCGGATCAGCCGCTGGGTCTCCATCTTCGTCAGTGGCTATGCGCCCTACGGGGCAGGGTATTTCGGCACCAGCGGGTCGCGGCAGAGGCCGTGGTGGAGCTTCTGGTATTAGCGGTCCTTCGAACCGTATTTATGCTTTGGCCAGCCGCCAGGATCAGGAGGCGTCTCCTAATGTCGTTACAGGTACTTTATTGGTCTTCTCTCGGTCTGTGTATGCATTAATTGATCCAGGTTCAACTTTATCATATATTTCACCTCTTGTTGCCGGTAAAATTGGTATTATGTCTGAACCTATAGAGCCATTTGAGGTAGCCACACCGATAGGGGACTTTATTGTAGCGAAACAGGTTTATAAAGACTGTTCTGTGATTGTATGTGGCCGTGATACTAAGGCAGATCTGGTAGAGTTAGATATGACTGAATTTGATGTTATTATGGGTATGGACTGGCTAGCTTCCTGTTATGCTAATGTTGACTGCCAGAATAAGGTGGTTCGCTTCTAGTTTCCCGGGGAGCCAGTTTTAGATTGGGCTGGAAATACAGCATCGCCGAAAGGTAAGTTTATTTCATACCTTAAGGCAAAGAAAATGATTAGAAAGGGTTATATCTATCATCTGGTACGAGTGCAAGACTTGGACGCAGAGACGCCGACACTTCAGTCAGTCCCCGTGGTTAATGAGTTTCCAGATGCTTTCCCCGACGAGCTTCCAGGTCTTCCTCCAGAGCGGGACATAGATTTCTCTATTGATTTAGTCCCAGACACTCAGCCTATCTCTATTCCTCCGTATAGAATGGCGCCTGCAGAATTAAAGGAGTTGAAGGAGCAGCTGAAAGATTTGTTGGATAAGGGCTTCATCAGACCCAGTACTTCGCCTTGGGGAGCCCCGGTATTATTTGTGCGTAAGAAGGACGGGTCGCTGCGTATGTGTATTGATTATCGGCAGCTGAATAAGGTAACTATAAAGAATAAATACCCCCTCCCCAGGATTGATGATTTGTTTGATCAGCTGCAGGGCGCTAAGTGTTTTTCGAAGATAGATCTTCGATCCGGTTACCACCAGGTGCGAGTACGAGAGGCCGATATCCCTAAGACAGCTTTCCGGACCCGATATGGGCATTACGAGTTCAGGGTTATGTCTTTTGGGCTTACTAATGCCCCCGCAGTATTCATGGATTTGATGAACCGGGTATTCAGGCCATTCTTGGATATGTTTGTAATTGTATTCATTGATGATATCCTGGTTTATTCCCGGTCTGAGGCGGAGCACGCAGATCATCTGAGATCGGTATTAGGGGTACTCCGGCATCAGAAATTATATGCGAAATTTTCTAAGTGTGAATTCTGGCTGTCTTCAGTGGCTTTCTTGGGGCATGTTATTGCAGCTGATGGTGTCCGGGTGGACACACAGAAGATTGAGGCCGTGAAGAATTGGCCCAGACCTACGACGCCCACAGAGGTACGCAGTTTCCTGGGGTTAGCAGGCTATTACAGGAGATTTGTGGAGAAGTTTGCTTCGATTTCAGCGCCTTTGACAAGGCTGACTCAGAAGGGAGCTAAGTTCCTGTGGTCTAACGCTTGTGAACGGAGCTTCCAGTTGCTGAAGGAGAAGCTGACTACAGCCCCAGTTCTGACTCTTCCAGAGGGACCGGACGGGTATGTTATTTATTGTGACGCTTCTGGCATGGGGTTGGGCTGTGTATTGATGCAGCATGGCAGAGTTATAGCGTATGCTTCCCGGCAGCTCAAGCAGCATGAGAAGAATTATCCTACCCACGATCTGGAGCTCGCAGCGGTAATTCATGCTCTGAAGATATAGAGACACTATTTATATGGCGTTTATGTGGATATCTATACTGATCATAAGAGTCTCCAGTATATTTTCAAGCAGAGAGAGCTTAATTTGCGACAGCGGAGGTGGCTGGAGCTTCTGAAAGATTATGACGTGGATATTCTGTATCATCCGGGTAAGGCTAATGTTGTTGCCGATGCGCTCAGTCGGAAGTCTATGGGCAGTTTGGCCGATTTACAGCCAGACAGGAGAGAGATAGCCCGTGATATTCAGCAGTTGGCTAGTCTCGGGGTTCGTCTGGCCGATTCTGGAGATACACGGATTTCTGTTCGAGGGGTTTCTGAGTCATCCCTCAGGGACGATATTAAGCGGCGTCAATACGAAGATCCTGTCTTAGCTCAGTACAGGGACACAGCCTATGATAAGGAGAGGACTCCGTTCGAGTTTTCACCGGACGGTACTTTGTTATACAGAGGCAGGTTGTGTGTACCTGATATTGCAGGCCTTCGGCAGCAGGTTATGAGCGAGGCAAATTATGCTCGCTATTCAGTCCATCCTGGGTCTACGAAGATGTACCATGATCTCCGATGCTTATACTGGTGGGACGGCATGAAGCGGGATATTGCAGAGTTCGTCGCCCAGTGCCCTAATTGTCAGCAGGTCAAGATTGAGCATCAGAAGCCGGGTGGACTGTTGCAGGAGATGCAAATCCCGACTTGGAAGTGGGAGGTTATTAATATGGACTTCATTACAGGTTTGCCTCGCACTCCACGGAAGTATGATTCCATCTGGGTCGTTGTTGATAGGCTGACGAAATCAGCCCATTTTCTTCCCGTCAGGACTACTTATTCCGCCGAGGATTATGCCAGGCTCTATATTAGAGAGATTGTGAAGCTTAACGGAGTTCCTATATCTATTATTTCTGACAGAGGCGCCCAGTTTACGGCGTGTTTCTGGAGGTCGTTTCAGGAGGGTCTAGGGACTCAGGTGAGTCTGAGCACAGCCTTTCATCCTCAGAGCGACGGACAAGCCGAGCGCACTATACAGACGCTGGGGGATATGTTGCGGGCCTGCGTTATTGATTTCAGAGGCAGCTGGGATGATCACTTGCCATTGATTGAGTTTGCATATAATAACAGTTACCATTCCAGCATCCAGATGGCTCCGTACGAGGCTCTATATGGCAGGAAATGCAGATCGCCGATTGGCTGGTTTGATATTGGCGAGTCAGAGTTGATTGGCCCAGATATGGTCCAGCAGGCCGTGGACAAGGTAAAACTTATTCAGGAGCGACTGTTGGCAGCCCAGAGCCGACAGAAGTCATACGCGGATAAACGGCGTCGACCGTTGGAGTTTCAGGTAGGCGATTGGGTATTCCTGAAGGTATCGCCTATGAAAGGCGTGATGCGGTTCGGCAGAAAGGGTAAGCTCAGTCCGCGTTATATTGGGCCTTATCAGATTGTTCGAAAAACTGGAAATGTCGCCTATGAGCTAGAATTGCCATCTGATTTGGAAGCGGTACATCCGGTATTTCATGTCTCTATGCTTCGTAAATGTGTCGGTGACCCTTCTAGAATATTTTCTGCTGATGATATTCAGGTGACGGAGCAACTATCGTACGAGGAGCAACCCATATCTATTTTGGATCGTCAGGTAAGGAGGCTTCGGAATAAAGATGTAGCCTCTGTTAAGGTACTGTGGCGGAACGATAATATGGAGGAAATGACATGGGAGGCCGAAGAGGAAATGAAGAAGAAATATCCTCATTTGTTCTCTATACCCACAGGTAACCTTAAATCCCTGCTTTAATTTATTCCAATATCAATCGTGTGTCATATGTGATGTCTGTAAACATGAACTCCCCCAAAGTATTTTCAAACCCTATGAGATTAATTTAACATTCGAGGACGAATGTTCTAAAGGGGGGGAGGATGTTATATCCTGTATTTTTGAACCTCGGAGCATCTGCTGGGGTGGGGCCCACATACCGAGATTTTTTTTGGAACATCTGAAAAGTCATATGAATCACATATGTAAAGTTAAACACAACTCATGAAGTACCTTTGGACCAAATCAAAGTGGAAACCCTCCAAACGAATATTTTTAAGAAAACGTTTTCGGGTGACCTGCCTTTGGGGGGCAAAAACTGTATTGTAAGTTTGGAATTTCGAAAATACCTTGAAATAGAAGTTGTAGATAATTGAATTAGCTTTCCATCCATAGGTCGTGGGTTCCCAGGTGACGTCGGTACAAGGAGATATGAACGTTTTAAGGTCGAAAGGTCAGTGGGCTAGGCCCAACTCGGGACCAACCGAGTTGGCCCAAAAAAATGAAAAACAAATTCAGGCCCAAGTGAGGAGCCATTCGGCCATGGTCCATAAAAAGGATCCAAGCCCATGGAATTAAGTCATGTGGTCAATGAATAAAAGACCACTTAATCATCCAAATTCCATAGAACTTTCAAGAGAAAGAATAGGAGAAAAAACAAGAGAAAAACAAGAACAAAAAGAGGGTATTTCGGGTGTGGCCATAGAAAAATCACCCCTCAAAATCTTGCCTCTAAAATTATTTTCTTGTTGAATTCCTACTAAATTAAGTGTCCTCTACAACTTGGTGTAATTGTTTTGGAAGAAGGAGCACTTATTTCTTCAAGTTGACAACTTGTTCAAGTGAAGAAGTTTGTAGAAAAAGGTAAGAATCAATTCCTTTTTCTTATGTTATGAAGGTTTGTTTATGTTGTGGTATGTGGAAATGAGTAGAAATTATGGAAATAAGGAAGTTTGCAAAGTGGGTATGTATATATATATGTAGCCATGGGTGTATATATGTTGTATACATATATGAGTTGAATTTTATGTTGCATTCTAGTTGTGGTTATGATGGAAATTATATTGGGAATGAAAGTTGAATGAATTTTGGTTGAAGTTGGAATGTAGATGATTATGTCACTTTAGAATAATTTTGTGATATTATGGAAATGAAGTTGTTAAGATGTGAATTATGATTATGGTTGATGAATTTGGAAGTTGGAAACTTGTTATGAAGTTGTATGCCAAAGATTTGATGTTTTGCATAAGTTATGATTTTGGCGGAAGATTGTATATCATGTATATCGAGTGTATATCTTAAGGAAAACGATATGAAATGTTTCTAGAACTATATGGTGATGATCATGATGGTTGTTGAATATGAAATTATTGATCTTAGTTGAAAGTTGGGTTGAATTGAAGATTATGTCAACTTGTGAGAAAAATGACTAGTTGAAGGATATTTGTGTTTTTAATGTGCATTGTTGATATTGTTGTTGTCGTTTGGGTTGTTGTTGATGATTTATAGCCGAGTTGAATTCTCGGGGTGTCATATGTATAGGGGAAGTGCTGCCGAAATTTCGGTAGCCAAATATGCTTAAAGTTGAAATAATGGCATTAATAATTCACAATTGGTAAACTTGACCAATTGCAGTTTTTCGACGAAACGGGAAGTGAGTTTGGAAAGGCTTAAGGAGCGCGAAAGGTATGTAAAGCAACCCCAATTCTTCCCTTGGCATGCCCCTAGTGTGTTAGGGTCGGATCCGGGCCTCGAAGGACCTCTTGGCCCTCGAAATCCGCAAGACAAAATTTCAGTTTTTCCTTCAGTAGAATTGAACCATTTTGATACGCTTTTTCTGAAATTATGCAATTTTGCTCTAAATTATTCAGAAAATCATAGAATGTTTGTATAACCTTTTTAGGTGATACTATATGCTTAGAGGGCACAATTTGAGCCCGCCGCCTTGTTTGTCCCAAGGCGGGCCCGCTATTTACGGTTTTGCCCCTAATGTGTTAAAGCTTCCTTTTTAAGCGATTTTTGAAAGAAATGTTTTAATTACCCTACTAATCGCTTAACGAATATTATTTTAAATATTCTGTTAAATATTATAAATTATTTTGACACTCGGAATGACTTCGGGAAAGTTATACTTCTGTAATTTATTATGATATCCGAAATACATTTATTATGATTCCGTCCGACCCCATTGGATTTGTTTGTCTTTGATACGCTTCATCGAGTCTTTGAAAACATTTATTATATTTTTAAATTGCATTAGTCTCTCACTACTCCATTCGTGGATGTCCCAATGTTTCCCACACTGAGCCCGGGCCAGGATATGTTGTCAAGCGTAATTCTCTGCATTGTTCGCCGCGTCCCGATGTGAGGGGGCAGGTATACGCATACATGGGTCTGTGGAGTATGATGTGCCATGTCCGCCTATTCTGATCTGATCTGTATGGCCATTTTGATATGACATTATATGATACGGGGCCACACCCCTTTTTCTGATTCCTCTGTATAGTGGCACCAGCGTCGGGAGGGTGGCCACATTCTGTCTGCCGAGTCCCGTGTCAGGGACCGGATATGATATGATATGACATATGTTTCTGTACGCATTCTGTCTGTTTTGGAAATATGCATTTGACACTCTGGATTCTGTACTCATTTTCTGTAACCATTATGATTTGACTTCTGTGATTCCGCTTTACATATTCAGTACATATTTCGTACTGACCCCCTTTCTTCGGGGGCTGCGTTTTCATGCCGCGCAGGTACTGACGACAGGTTCGCTGATCCACATGTTTAGGATCCTATTTCTGCTATTTGGGGCGCTCTCTTCTACAGAGCCCATCTTTTGGTACAGTCTGTCACTGCTATCTGGATATGTACTTTGTTCAGGGTATGACGGGGCCCTGTCCCGTCTTATGATTATGATATGTTCTGTAGAGGTCTGTGGATACATCTGTGTGGGTTCTGTACATATGTTTGGGATATTCTGTTCTGTGATGGCCTTATCGGCCTATGTGTGCCAAGTCTGCTTTTCTGCTAAGTTCTGTAGCGACCACTAATATTATTATTATATTATTATTCTGTTAATATGCTAATTTGGGGTATCGGGTACGTATAGGTGCCCAGCTCGGGCACTGGTCGCGGCCCACGGGGTTGGGTCGTGACATATATCCCTCCAAATTGGACCCAAAATTCTGTCCAAAATTCTGCCAACTTTTTTTCAAATTTTTGACAAACTTATTTTCTTCTATTTGCTTGGTCCCGAAATCTTCCAAAACTCTCCATACATGATATTTATCATTAATCATACTTGATAATAGTTATTTCCTTTGCTTCCAAGGTTTTCTTTCTCGGTTACGACTTACAAGATCGTAATTCATCCTTTACTTCATTGTTACGTACTTCCCATGGCTTGTTCCTTCCAAAACTTCATGGGACGTGTCCGATACTCCATTAGTATGGTGAAATACGTGGCTTGCTCATGCTCTAAAAGTGCAAGGTGTAACAAGAATGGTCAACGCATGCATAACGACCAAGCGGGTCGTTACAGATATATACTGCCCAGATAAATAACTTTCACTCCGCTTAGCCCAAAATTCGTAACAAACATTAATCTATTTCCCTGTAACCCATCGATTTATACGGTTTGAAAAAATTCCTGAAGGTTATTCAGAATTTCTAACACAACAAAGATGAATCTTTCCACAAACAAATAAAAGTATGATTGAGTCAACCCCATCTGTAATCTATTCACAAAAATAAAAGAGTGTAACGACCCGCCGGTCGTTATTTAATACTTCAGAAAACTCGTACCAAATCGAGGCCTAAGGTCTTAAAAGATAAGCCCTATGGGGTGTTTAAATGATTAATAGTTGGAAAAATTAGTTTCAAAAAGAGTTAGAAATTGTGGGCTCGTGCAAGATTTGGTCCACCGCAGCGGACATCACGGACCAGTGGTCGCGTTTTCCCACACTTAATTTTATATTTCACCCTTCTTTTTAATAAAAGACCCTTCAAGGCTGATGTTAGGTTTTACATTAAGAAAAACCCTTGACACCAAGAAAAAGAGGCTCCTCCAACATTCTTCACGTCTTCTCCATCAATTATCATCTCCCGCGGATTTCGGCTATAGGTTAGGAAGGTGGATACTTGATGAAAGTTTGAATAGCTGCTCGTCATCGAGGTAGGTTACGGTTTACTTGAGTTAGATTTTGATTAGTGAGTCGTATATACGTATAGAACTGATGGGAGAAAGCATGGTTAGGTCTTCAGACATAGAGTTAGGATGGGTATACATATAGCTTAAGGGATGTTGTATATATATATAGTAACTAGGGTAACAACGAATATATAAATTGGTACTAAGTTCTATAATTGTTGAGGTCTATGTGCTATTAATTGGGAGGGATTAATTGTCGCAGTTAAGGAAGGTTACCCCGCAGGTTAGCATAATTATTCCGAGATATATTTAGTTCCGCAATAAATTGTTGAGTTATTTGCAATGTTCATACAACTGTTCATTCTTGTCAATAAAAAGGGTTGCGTTGGGTGAGTTTAAGCGAAGGCATGATAGTGTTACGCCCATCAAGGGCATATTTCATGACAATGATCACATTCATTAGCATTGTTGCATCAGTTGTGTATAATTATTAAACACTGCATGGAACGAAAAGTCTGAGTAAATATCATTTGTACTACCCGGTGTATGGCCGAGTTAGTTGAATAAGAGGTACTATTTGAAATTCGATCGTTGGAAGTGATGTGAAAATAAAGATGTATACATATATATGAAAAGGTACATTTGACCGGGGGTGAGGATGTGGCCTAGTTGTGAGCTCGTGGTCCGAGGTTCGTTCCGGAACTAGTGGTACATGGACACCATGGGTCCCCTACAGGTCATGACTATTGGGCAAAGACACCAATTAGCATATATGTACAATTTTTGTATTGGGCCCTTGCATTGCATTACATACATGCATATCCTTATGCTTACATGTTGTTATTCTACCATAATTGCATTATGCATCTCCTATAATTGTGTTTAACGACCTGAGGAGTTCTGATCATGCAGGAAGGTGTTGGTTTAAGAATGAATTACTAATTTTCAGAATTTTTGTGTTAAATGTAGTGGACTTAGGGAGTCACAGTGTTAATGGAAGTATGAGGAGTACGTTCCGTGGAATCATACCCTAGCGAGTTAACCGGAGAGAAAACTCTAAGACTAGTAATCAGAGAGCAGACGTTAGCGGAATTGAGGAAATAAGGCTTAATTATTTGGCCCTAAAAGAATATACGAAGTAGGACTAACGGGACTAGTTGGGTAGCTAGTGTTATTGTGGTAATAAGGGTACCGGAATAACCAGGAGTTAAAGAGGTGAGTTCATATCCACCTTGCTACATCCTTTTTGGGTGTAGATGTGTTGCAGGTTATTACTTGAAGTTTCTCTTAGTGGATTACCAGATATTTTCCTACAACCTTGCTCATCTCATTCCAGGCAGAGGCTGTGTCGTTTATTTTCGTTTATCCCTATGTAGTAGGAGCACTTGTACCTGTCTAGACTAGATCTTGGGAATTTTTCAGTCTTTCTTGTATTGATAACAAAGTCATTTTGGATGTTTACTTTTAAATTGTGATCATTAAGTATATTACTGGTAGTAACAATGTCTTGAATGTTGGGTTGGTTGGTAAGGGTTCGCCTACTCAGTAGTAATACGGTAGGTGCCCGCACGGCCCGTAGTTTGGGTCATGACTGAGGGAGAGAGATATAGTCACACCAAAGAAAAATTAGAGTTCTTCAACTAAAAAAATTTATAAAAAGCAAAATTAATTTGCGAATTGAAGGATTTAATTTTCGATTTCATTGATCTAATAGTTGATCTGCTAGCTGAAAACAAGAAGAAATTCAAAAGTTATAGAGATTAGTATCTTATACATGTCATATACATTCTTATACATAATGATACATATAATATACATTTTTTATAAATAGTTATATACAACATATATATTGTAATACACAATGTATATACATTTCAATTATAATACTTGTATACACACATTATGTAATGTAAAAGTTGATACACACTATGTAACTATACACACACACACACACACACACACACATCTGTTGTATACTATAATGGTGTATATACATTTATTATTTATTGCATTTACACATATTATACAATGTTATACATTATATATACATTTGTTACACACAGCTATACAGTATAAGCACCGTTCAGCCACCATGAAAACACCAACCCACCTTACTGATACCCAGTTCAAAAGGTCTTGATATTCAAACACCAATAGAACAAAGAAGAAGAAGAAGAAGAAGAAGAAGAAGAAGAAGAAGAAGAAGAAGAAGAAGAAGAAGAAGAAGAAGGAGGAGGAGGAGGAGAAGGAGAAGTGGAGGAGGGGGAGAGGGTGAGTGAAAATTCTATGCACAAGAATTGTACACTTCTTTTAAGCTCTTTAAATACCCTTCTTCTTCCTTTATATCTTTATTTTCTTCACATATTTATTAAAGTAGTTGGAACAGAAGAAAAAAATTCTTTACATTAGAGGGATAGAATCAAGTTGTTGCTAGAGATAACAAAGAATATGCTAGAATTCTTCTTAAAAAATAAAGTGTCGATAAAATCAATGCTCATAATCATAAATTATGTATGCAGAGCTTTGGTAAATGGAATGACTTAATTTTTTTTTCAAGTTTTGGACACATTATCAAGTTATCTACCACACACATCTGATACACTTTAGACTAATGGGTAAAGAGAGTATATCCTTTATGTACTATTTTAACTATTACAGGCAAACTTTCGTGAGTTGGGCCAAAGTCAGTAAACTAGCTGATCGAACGATCCAGTAACGTAATTTATCTCATAATAAAAGTGTCACGACCCAACCCGCCATGACTGGAACTCACGCTAACTCCTAGTGGGCGAACCAATACGTCTAACCGTCTACTCATTCTAGTCCATTTTTATTTAACCAATTCATAATAGTTAAACACAAGATAAATAAAAAGTAGTCATGCCATTAAATAATAACGTAAATCTGGAAGTCCTAACTATTACAATCCCAAAATTTGAATGTCACAACCCAATCGATGAGTCATGACGAGTGCCTGACCTCTATTGACCAAGCACCCCTGTACTCGTACCTGAACATCATTGAATAACTGGGTGGCCCATATGACTTAAACTGAACCATGCTAACTCATACAAGAACAACATCAAGAACTATCAACCATCTGTGCATACATGCATTTATATACATACGGAAAAGAACAGTGCAAGCCGACTAGGCTGCTACATATGCTATACACAAAAGAATGTGAGCCGACAAGGCTACATCACATGCCAACTATCTACAGACCTCTAATGGAACAGAAAGCTGTAGAAAGGACGGGACAGGGCCCCTTCATACCCATGTCTATACATATACATCTCAAAATGACATACCAAAATAGGCTGCAGCTCCGAATCAAGTGGAGCGAACTGACTGTCGCTGAGTGGAAGTCCTACTGAGCTGGACCGCCTGTCTGTCTACCTGAACCTACGGGCATGAACGCAGCCCCCCCCCCCCCCCCCCCCCCGAGCAATAGGGGAGTCAGTATGGATAATGTACCGAGTATGTAAGCCATAAGAACATCAAGTACATAAGAATCATGGGAGACATCTGAAATATGAAAGCTAATCTCAATATTTGAATGCATCTGTGGCTGAACATCTATATAACTCTGTATAACATGAAAGTGCCTCTGAGGGCGTATGATATGCATAGGTCATAATATAACTGTTAGTGCTGTGGAACGTACAACCCGATCCATATCTCATAAGTCAGTGCCGAGGAACGTACGACCCGATCCATATATCATCATCATCACTGTGCACCATCTGATCAGGTGGTAATGCGTATATAACACCTATCCCTTTTTCCATATCCCATATACATATAATATACGCGTATATAACGCCTTATGGTCAAGGGTCAATATGCATATGTATAAATGAATGCATTTCATAAGTATAACGAGTAATTGAAACTCTCGGAGTGACATAAGGTCGTACTACCTCCGATAGACATCTTTTGAGCTAACATCATCAATATAAGAAATCCCAGGACCCAAGAACAGAAGGAACAATCATAAGAAGGAGTATAGGATCATCAAAGACTGAGGTACTCCTAGTGCTTCTAAGAGTAGAGTAATATGGAAGCTCGTTTACACGTTGTTCGCTCATATCATAAGATTATGCCAAAATGAAAGAAAGGATAGCCTTTACATACCTTATTCGCTTTTTAAGCTAGCTATGCTACTATCCCGAGCTTGAAAAATTTACACATAAGACCAAGTACCAATTATTATACTAGAACGTAATCAAACACCAACCTTAATCTAGTTTACAACTTTACGCAATTTGGGCAGCATCTCCTTTGTAAACTTAATAATCCTTCAATTCCAATTCAGCCCAACCATCAACAACAACATCAACAATAACAATATCAATTCCTACATATCAAAATATAACCAATTCCATCCCAAACACCTCCTAAAACAGCCCCTCACCTCAACTTTACCCTTATTCAACTTACTACTTTCATAACTATGTTTCCTTGCTTAAAACCACTAAAATTATTGATACTTAACTCAAACACAAAGGTAGGAATCATAAACATACCTTGAGGGGACTAGAATACCAAGAATCAACTTCAACTCAAACTTCCAAGCTTCATCACTTCAATGAAACCCTAGGAACAACCCTTTTCTTCACTAACTCGGGTTTTACGGGCTCGGATGTTACTAAAATTCCTCCTATATGATGGAAAATGTAGAGGGGAAATATATTAGGGTTTGCTCTGTTTGGGAGGGGAAAATATGAGGAGGAAAATGTGAGGGCCAAATATATATAGATGGAACTAGAAAGTTCCAGCGATACGGGTCGACGGGTGGGTCGACGGCTCGTAAACGTGCTCCGTCGACCTGCCACCTGAAAGTTCAGAGGCGGCGGAGCATCGACGGTGCACCACAACGTCTCGTCGACGTGTCGACGGCCCGTCATTGGTGATTGGTTTCTGCAGACTCTCCTGCGTTGCTCCAACTCGCGTCGATTTGATTCGTTTAGCTCTTAATCCTATCGTATTGCAAAGAACGTATACTTATACTTCGGCACACGCGAGGTAAGGTACTTTATATCTCAATACTCGGGACGGATCTCCGTACTAAGGGTACAACCACACATAAGCCTAAGAGTTTCTTGCGACGAAAACGAGAGGTGTAAATACCGAAAGTCACCGCACAAGGATTCTAATCCAAAACATGTCTAAGGAGTTCATATCGTATAAAACAAATAAACATCAATGTCTAGAATGGAATATACATTAGATAAAGAAGATCTTTGGGCGGCCTGGCATGGATAGAAGCTCACCCTCAATCTGTCAGCAAATGGCCTCAACTTTAAATGTGAGGTCGAGCAGCAATCTCTGGATCACAATCTGCACTCAAAAGAATACAACAAGGTAGTATCAGTACAAACACTATGTACCGGTAGATATCATAGGACGACTAAGATTAGTATCATGCATGAATAATAAAATCAATAAAATAGACAGACCAGTCAACAATTCATAATCAAATAGCCCAACAACAAGTCAACAATGATATTAAAAATCAAGTCACCCAACGATATCAAAAATCAAGTCAACGAAAGAAAACAACGAAAATAAGTCTCCCGAAAACATTCTCACTACTCAGTCACTGATCACTCATATACATACATGCTAATTGGTGTCATTAACCAATAGTCATGACCTATAGGGGACCTATGGTGTCCATGTACCACTCGTTCCGGAATGAACCTCAAGTTGACTGTAACCTACCTTAACTACAGAGCTGGAACAATGCGAATCACTCCGCTATAGCCTTACCCTTCTGTAAAGCCTAGGAACGCTCAAAGTCTAGCAAGCGTTTAAAAAGCGGGATTCTGTCCCCGTCGACCGCTGCGGTGGTCAAACCGTCGCTGCAGCAGTACCGTTATAGCGGGCAAGTGCTCGCTGTAGCAGACCTCAGTCAAAACTTCCCTCCACTATGGCGAGCCTGGTCCCGCTATAGTGCAAGCGTTATAGCGGTCCAGTGCCCGCCATGGCGAACACCTACATTTTTGACTGACCGCGGCAGCAAGAGATCCCCCGATACAGCAGCCCCGCTGCAGCGGTACCACTGAGCCAGTAAGCTCGCTAATTTCCACAGTTTTTCACTCTACCACCCAACACTTCATCCGAGGCCTCACAAACACAAACAAAACATGCACATTCATGTTAAAACACCATACAGACTCAACCGTGGCCTCGAAATTCCCAACGAAGGTTTAATTTCCTACGCCACCTCCCAATGGACTCAACACACCCAAACAATAATCACATACAAGCCAATTTTTCAATTCTTAGACTTTTACATTTGAGTTTCTATTAGCTCATTCTACCCTTGGAAAGGTTCTATTTGGTATGACGATCCTAGATTTTCCATAACGATCGGAAGGGTCATTACATCAGTACCAATTAAAACACCGTTCGTCCTCGAACAGACAAGGATGAGAAATCTAGGCAAAAGGTACCTGTCTCGGCGAAAAACTGAGGATACTTGCTACGCATATCCGATTCTGTTTCCCACGTAGCTTCCTAAACCGGGAATTCTTCAACCAAACTTTCACAAAGGCTATTTCCTTCGATCTCAAATTACGAACGTCTCTTTCTAAAATCAGCTTTTCCTCATATGTCAAGTTCTCATCTAGCAAAATTGAATTCCAACGGATTATGTACGAACCATTGCCGTGGTACTTCTTCAACATCGAAACGTGAAATACCGGATGAACACCTGATAAGCCCGGAGGTAAAGCTAACTCATAAACTACCTCCCCATACGCTTGAGAATCTCAAATGGCCCAATGAACCTCGGGCTGAGCTTGCCCTTCTTCCCGAACCTCATCACACCTTTCATGGGTGAGACTTTCAACAAAACTTGCTCTCCCTCCCCAAACTCAAGATCTCAAACCTTTCGATCCTCATACTCCTTTTGCCTACTTTGTGCTGCCAAAAGCTTAGCTTGAATTACCTTCACCTTCTCTAAGGACTCTCTAAGAAGGTCCGTACTCCACGGTCTCACCTCAAACGCATCAAACCAACCAATAGGGGACCTACACCTTCTCTCATATAGCGCCTCAAATAGAGCCATGTCGATGTTCGAGTGGTAGTTATTATTATATGTGAACTTTGCCAATGGCAAGAACTTATCCCAGTGACCACCAAAATCTATCACACACGCCCGAAGCATAACAACCTCACAAATGTAGATCTGAGGGTGGAAAGTTGTACTAGGGTCTAACCTAGTACCCAATTCCTCATGCATATGCTTCCAAAATGGAGATGTAAACGTTGTGCCCCTGTCGGACATAATGGAAATAGGGACCCCATATAACCTAACAACCCAACGAATGTAGATCTTGGCTAATTTCTCCGCATCATAAGTTATCCAGACCGAAATAAAGTGAGGAGACTTAGTCAACCTGTCGACAATAACCCATATAGAATGAAATTTCCTCCATGTCTTCGGAAGACCAACAACAAAATCCATAGTTATTCTTTCCCACTTCCACGCTGGGATGGGCATCCTTTAAAGTGTACCCCTAGGTTTTTGATGTTCATACTTCACCTGTTGACAGTTCAAACACTGAGCAACAAACTCCACTATGTCACGCTTCATCCTAGCCTACCAGTAATGTTGTCTCAGATCTCGATACATCTTAGTAGCGCGAGGATGAACGGAATACCTCAAACTTTGAGCCTCTTCTAGAATTGTCTTGATCAAATCACCCAACGTGGCACGTAAACTCGTCCCTTATTCCGTAACACCCCTCTTCGTCAATCACGGCCTCTTTGGGCTCACCACGCAACACCTTGTCACGAATATTACACAGCTTAGCATCCTCAAACTGCTTAGCCTTAATCTATCCTAGAAATGATTATCGAGCCTCAACACAAGCCAATACCCTGCCTGTGTTAGAAATATCCAGCCTCATAAAACTGTTAGCCAAAGTCTGAACCTCTCTAGCTAACGGACGCTCCGAAGAGATCAAATGAGCAAGACTTCCCATACTAGCTGACTTCCTGCTCAACGCATTGGCCACCACATTTGCCTTACCAGGGTGATATAGAATGGTAATGTCATAATCCTTTAGTAGCTCCATCCATCTCCACTGCTTAGAGTTCAGATCCCTCTGGGTGAATACATGTTGCAAGTTGTGATGGTCAGTGTACACCTCACAATGGACACCATACAAGTAGTGCCTCCAGATTTTTAGCACGAACGCCACTGCTGCCAATTCTAAGTCATGAGTAGGGTAGTTCTTCTCATGCACTTTCAACTGTTTAGAAGCGTAAGCAGTCACCTTCTTTTCCTGCATCAAAACAGCACTCAAACTAGAGTGTGAAGCATCACAATAAATAATAAAATTCTTGCCCTCCACGGGTAATGCTAAAATAGGAGTTGCCGTCAACAATGTCTTGAACTTTTGAAATCTCTCCTCACACTTATTGGACCACTGAAATGGCACCTCTTTCTGAGTCAAATGGGTTAAATGAGAAGCAATATAGACAAGCCCCTTCACGAACCGACGATTATAGCTAACCAGACCCATGAAACTGCGAATTTCGGTCACTGATGTGGGCGTAGACCATTCCCTGACTGCCTGAATTCTTTGCGAATCCACCATAATACCCTCCTTCAAAATTACATGCCCCAAGAAGGACACAGAAGACAGCCAAAATTCACACTTGGAGAACTTAGCATACACCTTCTTCTCCTGCAACACCCCAAGAGCAATACTCAAGTGTTTGTCATGCTCCTCCTTATTTCTAGAATACACCAAGATATCATCAATGAACACTATCACCAATGAATCTAAATAGGGCGTAAATACATGGTGTGTGTGTGTGTGTATATATATATATATATGTATGTATGTATGTATGTATGTATGGAGGGTCGGGGATAAATATCCCAAATAAAAAACAAATTATTAGCCTATTAGGACTTAATTAATTTAAAACATGACTCATTAAAATCATTTTGTAGATACTTGTTCTAAATTAATTAACCAGATAAAAAGAAAATTAAGCAACTACGCAAATACACATAGAATCAAGGTTTAAGGGGTAAAATGGTTAATTCTTTTAATTACTCAAAGTGCCTTGGACAATAAAAATGGAATAACTTACTCATTAATCTAATTTTCCTTGATTTAGTTAATTAAGTACATAATTATTCAAAATGGTTTTGCCTTTGATTAATTTCAATAAAAATATTCCCGGAATGTCATAAAAACCCTAATAAATTTCCACAAAAATTTAAAATATGCTGGAGCTTTCTTTATTAATTTAAAGAGGTGAAATATTATCCCAAATAATTTCATGAAAAATTACCTAGACCCTTTAGGGTGCGCAGCTGATTTTATTTATTGTCTAAGGACTCCGAACACTTAAAATAAATTATGGGAGGTCAAAATTAGGTGTCAACAGATCCATTAGAAGGATGATAATCTTTGAGATGATCATGTAATAAAGGAAGGAATGGTTGAGACTTACCTCTCAAGAATATTCTTTCCCTAGCTTAGAATTTCGCCCTAGGTGCACCTTGGAAACTGTTTTGGAGTTTTATGAAGAAAGAATTAGGAACTAAGTATTTAAAAATCGGGATTCTGTCCCTATCGACCGCTTCGGTGGTCAAACAGTCGCTGCAGCGGTCCCGCTATAGCGGGCAAGTGCCCGCTGTAGCGGACCTCACTGAAACCTTCCCTCCGCTGTGGCGAGCCTGATCTCGCTATAGCGCAAGCGCTACAGCAGTCCAGTGCCCGCCATAGTGGACACCCACATTTTTGATTGACCGTGGTGGAGAGAGACCCCCCGCTACAATGGCCCCGCAACAGCGGTACCACTGAGCTAATAAGCTCGCTAATTTCCACAGTTTTTCACTCTACCACCCAACACTTCATCTGAGGTCTCACAAACACAAACAAAACATGTACATTCATGTAAAAACACCATACAGACTTAGCCGTGGCCTCAAAATTTCCAACGGAGGTCTAATTTCCTACGCCACCCCTCAATGAATTCAACACAACGAAACAATAATCACAAACAAGCCAATTTTTCAGTCTTAGACTTCTACATTTGAATTCTACTAACTCATTCGACCATTGGAAAGGTTCTATTTGGTAGGGCGATCCTAGATTTTCCATAACGTCCTGGAGGGTCGTTACATCAGTACCAATTAAAACACAGTTCATCCCCGAACAGACAATGATGAGGAATCTAGTCAAAAGGTACTTGTTTCGGCGAAAAGTTGAGGATACTTGCTACACATATCCGATTCTCTTTCCCACGTAGTTTCCTCAACCGGGCAATTTTTCCACTGAACTTTCACAGAGGCTACTTTCTTCGATCTCAACTTATGAACATCTCTATCTAAAATAGCAATCGGCTCTTCCTCATACGTCAAGTTCTCATCTAGTAAAACCGAATCCCTACGGATTATGTACGAACCATCACCGTGGTACTTCTTCAACATTGAAACGTGAAATACCGGATGAACAACAGATAAGCTCGGAGGTAGAGCAAACTCATAAGCTACCTCTCCCATACAATTGAGAATCTCAAATGGCCCAATGAACCTCGGGCTGAGCTTGCCCCTCTTCCCGAACCCCATCACACCCTTCATAGGTGAGACTTTCAACAAAACTTGCTCTCCCTCCCCAAACTCAAGATCTCGGACCTTTCGAGTTGCATACTCCTTTTGCCTACCCTGTGCTGCCAAAAGCTGCGCTTAAATTACCGTCACCTTCTCTAAGGACTCTCTAAGAATGGAAACAGGACTCATAAACAGCAACAGACGAGTTCCCTTGATCAATGTTAGCAAACTCATCCTTCTTCCTGTCCCTCAGAGTACGGGGATCATATTTCTCTAGAAATACTGAATAGAACTGAACCCAAGTCAACGAACCCAGCTAGCCTGCATTCTACATATGCCCTCCACTACAACTTGGCATCACCCAAGAATTGAAAAGTCACAAACTCAACACCATACTTGTCCACCGCCCCCATCTTATGGAGACTCTTATGGCAATCTATATTGAACTCGTACGCATCCTCTGATTCAGTACCATAGAAAACCGGAGTCTTCATTTTAGTGAACCTCCAAAATAAATCATGCTCCTCATCGGTCATCACCGACCCTGCAACTGGCCTCGGAAATTCCTCGAAACCCAAAATTTTATCCAAATAAGGAGCCACGACTGCGGCATGTTGAACTCCTGGAGCCTAAACTCTGTTCGGACCTGGGGCTGCTATCCCTGCACCCCTACCCGCTGGAACGGCCAGTATCGCTTCGGTCTGTGCCAACCCATGTAACCAGTTCAGCACCTGAGCTATCGCATCTGGTACACATGGAGCAGCTGCAGCCCCTAGCAGTTCTGGCACTGCCGCTGGCTTGGCTGGTGCGGCTACATATTCTACAACCTCATTAGGAGCCACTGGAGGCACGGGGTCAGCTGCTGGGACTCCGCCCCTAACTGGCGCTGCTTCTCTACCTCCACCACTACCTCTGGTTGCTGCTGCACGTGTTCTCGCCATCTGTAAGAGAATGAAGGATAGGCAGATACCAATTAGAATCAAGTAGCACGAAAGAAAGAAAGAAAAGGGAATTTTCCTATTGTCCGGTAGCCTGTCGAAGATAAGTACAGACGTCTCCATATCGATCCGCAGGACTCTACTAGATATGTCCTTGTACGATCAGATCAATGAACCTAATGTTCTGATACCAACTCTGTCATGACCCAACCCGCCATGACTGGCACCCACGCTAACTCCTAGTGGGCGAACCAATACGTCAAACCGTCTACTCATTCGAGTCCATTTTTATTTAACCAATTCATAACAGTTAAGCACAAGATAAATAAAAAATAGTCATGCCTTAAAATAATAATGTAAATGTAGAAGTCCTAACTATTATAATTCCAAAATTCGAAAGTCATCGTACAAGGACTCTAAGCCAAAACATGTCTAAGGAGTTCATACTGTCTAAAACAAATAAACATCAATGTCTGGAATGGAATAGACATTAGATAAAGAAGATCTTCGAGCGGCCTGCCATGGATAGAAGCTCGCCCTCAATCAGTCAGCAAATGGCCTCAACGCTAAATGTGAGGTCGGGTAGCAGTCTCTGGATCACAATCTGCACTCAAAAGAATGCATCAATGTAGTATCAGTACAAATACTATGTACCAGTAGATATCATAGGCCGACTAAGATTAGTATTATGCATGAATAATAAAATCAATAAGATAGAAAGACCAATCAAGAACACATAATCAAATAGCCCAACAACAAGTCAACCAATGATATTAAAAATCAAGTCACCCAATGATATCAAAAATCAAGTCAACGGAAGCAAACAACGGAAATAAGCCTCCCGACAACATTCTCACTACTTAGTCACTGATCACTCGTGTACATACATGCTAATTGGTGTCATTGCCCAATAGACATGACCTGCAGGGGACCCATGGTGTCTATGTACCACTTGTTCCGGAACGAACCTCAGACCACGAGCTCACAACTATGCCACATCCTTACCCCCGGTCAAATGTATTAGTTCATACATAGAGGTCATATCCTCACTCCCGGTCAAATGTGCCTTTTCATATCTATACATATTTATTGTCACATCGCTTTCAATAATCGATTTATCAATTTGTACCTCAATTTCACCTAGAAGATCGTATTAACTTCTCACCACAAATATCATCAACCTGTAGGTCACAACACATCGAATAGTGGCACTAAGCCCACATAATCACTCAATCAATAGCATATAGGAATTTCAACCACACGCATTATGCCTGAAGACTAGACATCCTTTCTCCTATCAATTTCACAACGCATACAATCATCTAATCAAAGTCTAACTCAAGTAGACTGTAACCTACCTCAACTACAGAGCCAGAACAATGCGAATCACTCCGCTATAGCCTTTCCCTTCCGTAAAGCCTAGGAAGCTCAAAGTCTAGCAATTAAGATGTTAAATTAGTCACAAACACTCTAGTCAATAGTATCAATACAATGAACACCCTTCCTCCTTATCCCTTTCTAATGGGCGAATGATTACTAGGCGTAAATCATCCTAACATTGGCCTTAACAGTCACAAACTGTCAATTCATAAGGTTATTTAATCAAGTTATCTCTTACAAGCAATTTCTATGGTCAAGCTACCATTTTTATGAAACCTAAGTCTCAATTCACTTAGTTTATGTCTCTAATAGTTCAATTCTTGATTAGAAAGTGATAACCCAAGCCTTTAGATGATAATCCCATAACAACAATTATAACCTACCAACTATTGAAAGTCTATTAAGTTCTAGGGTTACTATTCTCAATTCACCAATGTAGACCCTGTAAAGGTTCGCTTTTTACTCGATGTTAAGGCATAAAAGGCTACTACGAACTCGGTACTGCTCTTTCGGACTTATTTTGAAAAGAGTCGCGACATAATTTTTTGAAAATTAGGAAAACCAAGGGTGAATGGTTTATTCAAATACCATGAAAAAACCTTTGTAGTCCAGAGTTCTAGGTAAGGGTTCTGGTGATCCCCTGGGGAAGGTGTTAGGTACCCCCAGTATTAAGGATCCGTACTATACGGTTGACCTTCGAATTCCAAAGTATGAGTACTTTCTTGAACAATCTGCTTAGTGTTTTATCCTCGCAAAAATCTTGTCATTTTGCATATCATTTTGGAAAAAAGGATTTTGAAAATGTTTCTTTTATATATAAGGTACATAGGTCCGGATTTATAACATCTAGGTAAAATAATATCCCCTTTTTGAATGTAAGGATGATGTATTTCATTTGACAAAATAAGTGTAAGATTGTTGTCTTATTTGAAAAAATATGAACTTATTATATTTTTTGAAATGTCCCATTTATCCATGCTTGACTCATATTCTGTTTTCCTCGGCCCGTATAATACGTTTGGAACACTTTATCTGAGAACTCATATGTATACGAATGTATTTTATTTTAGGAAAATGCATTGTTTAAAAACGATTTATGAAATTGGTTTTTGTGTTTTGGACTTTTATAGCCAACATTTGGTTTTCGAAAGAAATCTGCCTATTTTGGGCACAAAATGAATTTGTTAAGAAAGGGCTTTAGAAGGGTTTAAATCCTCCCCATTTATTTCTCATGTAAATGGGCTTTTGGCCCGAAAATCCTTTTTGTTTTTGCCTGGTCCATTTCTTGTTAAAAAGTGGGGTTTGGCCCTAAAATGTACCAAGCTAATCATAAGAAAACTTGCCTATTTTTTATTCGTTGGTTCTAGAAAAACAAAACTTAGTTTTGGGTTTTTTGGGAAAAAACAGCCCGTTTAATACATTTGCAATACTCAAAAGCCTTTTTGAAATACTTTTTTCATTTCCTTGTTTTAAAGATTCAAAGCCGTGTCAAATAGTTTGATTAATCCAATTTTTAGTTATCAAAAATCATTACACTAAATCCGGATTTTGAAAGAAATGGTTTGGGGACTTAGAGTCAATCTAGACGACATGAGCACCATCGTCCCAAGACTACTAGTTCGCACAATAAAGATTTCACTGTAACATGAGTTTATACAATTTTTACAAATACATAGAAATTAAAATGAAGGATAGTAATGAGCAAATAATGTAGAGGCTAGGGGTATACCAAGACCCTAGCCTGCCATTTTCGCCCATGGCTAGGCCTTTTGTGCGCCATAAGCTTTTTCTCCATCTTTGCAGACTCAATATCTCGTAGGAAAGAATTTCAGGCCCAACAAGCAAGCTGACTCGACCCGAGTGGTCATGTGATGAAAGAGGAAAGAAAAAAGGGGAACCGGTTAGTTATTATTTTTGAACTTATCACTATTGTACTAAAAAAATGAATATACATCAAACATATACATGTATATCAAGGAAGACTCAACCATAACAATTATACTAAAAAGGAAAGGCCATATACATCAAACATGTCACGACCCAACCCCGTGGGCCGTGACTGGTATCCTAACTGGATACTCATACGTAATTACCTACCAGAGTTGGCGTGCCCAAAAAAACTAATTCACATTAGCTGTACACGGATCCATAATAAAATAAAATACAGCGCACGAGAACATATACATACATAAGCATACTTAGACTTACACTTAAGCCGTTAAGGCTATCATAGCAGACAAAATAGCAAACTCGTACATACCTACCTGAACAGTGACAACCCATAACCCACATACATATCTACAGGCCTCTAATCGGACATACAGAATCAGATGACGGGACAGGGCCCCGCCGTACCCCAAGTTACCATACATACAGAATATATAGATGTCAGAAGATATATACCAAAAGTACACGCTCCGGATCAAAGGAGCTCTCCCAAAACAGCAGAATCAGTGTCCTAGACTGGCGGCGTATCACCGGGTGCGTCTGTACCTGCGGGCATGTAACGCAGCCCCCGAAGAACCGGGGGTCAGTACGAAAAATGTACCGAGTATGTAAAGCGAAAATATAACAAATATAATCATAGTCTGAACCAGAAGCACAAATATATAGCAGACAGAATCATAATCCAAACGGATGGGCAGAAATGTACCGGACAGAATCATAATCCAGCCGGACAGATAGAATCATAATCCAGACTGACGGACGGAATCATAATCCAGACGGACGGACGGAATCATAATCCAGACGGACAGACAGAATCATAATCCAGACGGACAGACAGAATCATAATCCAGACGGACAGACGGAACCATAATCCAGACGGACGGACGGAATCATAATCCACACGGACAGACAGAATCATGCATGCAGAGTCATACAGAGTCATATGCTTATACAGATGCAGATAGCATATACATACATACATACAGATCTCGGCCCTCTCATGAGGGACGCGGTAACAGAACCCGACCCTCTTAGTACGGGACGCGGTGGACAGACAGATCAGATCATATGCCATCCTGGCCGCCAACCCCATACACACATCATAATATCATATATAGATGTAAACAGATCCCGGCCCGCACACCGAGGGATGCGGTGAACAATGCAGTGGAATATGCACGATAACAGAACCTGGCCCGGGTGCAGTGAAGGAAGCGTTGAGGCATCCACGAACAGATTAATGAGAAACCACATACATACAGATCATCATACAAACTCAATGGAACTGAAATAGGCCAAACGGCAGGTCAAATCAAAGTATTCAGACAGTATTCAAAATGCGCGCCTATATATCACTTGGGATGGCACGACAGATTATTACCAGGATCAGATTTCCAGATGTCAAAAATATTTTGTCAGATTTATGAAAATAGTCATAACGCTTGCCACATAACGGATAGAATATTAGTCCAGATGTTGTCTGATAAAATCGGACAGAAACAAGGTAGTTAAAGTTATACAGAAAGTATCGGGCTTTGTGGGCCCACCTCGGACCAACTCGAGGCGGCGTACGTAAATTACAGATAATAGACCTTATGAGGTCGTCCATAATCATTTAGAAGCATACCGACTCCGTTTAGGAAAGTTGCATACATAAAGTTTACTTTAAGGGCAAGTTATAAGAAAACTGATTCAATCTTACTGAAGGAAATGGAGCGGATTTCAATCTCGAATTCCGAAGAACAGAGTCGTATCTAAGGCTCGCAGCCGAGCCTATTACGTCTAGAACATGCCTGAGAATGAAGGGGTAGGCTTTACATACCTTATTCGCTCCTTACGCCTTTCCAAATTCAAATCCCGTTTCGTCCGAAATCTGCATTTGGTCATGTTTACCAAATATTAATCATAGGGCCTAAAGGTTCAATTTTTGCCAATACTTGTCTACGGAAATTTGGACAGCATCTCCCCTATACATACAACATCCCCGAGATTCAACTCGGCTCAAATAGCAAAAACCAACCCAATCAACAATGCCAACAATATCAACAATCCATTAGAAATGCATTCTAACATAAATTGTCTTCTTTTTCAAATAATGCAACAACTTCCAAACCAACTTTACACTTTCAAGTCAATATCAACCTTCTCATATTCATTTACTAATCAAGATCATTACAATACAATTTGGAAATATTTCATATCATTTCCACAAAATATTCACAAGGTATACAAAATATACAAACTTTCCACCAAAGTCATAATTCATCCAAAACTTCTAATATTCAACCTACCTATCCATAACATATTTCCATCTTCCAATTTCATCAACCATAATCATAATTCACATCTTAACAACTTCATTTCCATAATATCACAAAATCATTCTAAAGTGACATAATCTTCTACATTCCAACTTCAACCAAAATTCATTCAACTTTCATTCCTAATATAATTTTCACCATAACCACAACTAAAATACAACATAAAATTAACTCATTTTGGCTATACAATATTCACATGCACACGGCTACTTACACACATATAAACACCAAACAAACTTCCATACTTTCATGAATTCTAACCATTTCTACATACTACAACATAAATAAACCCTTCATACCACATAAAAAGGGATTAATTCTTACCTTTTTCTCCTTACTTCTTCACTTGACCAAGGTGTGCATTTGATGAACCAAGGGTCCTATCTTCCAAAATAATTACACAAAGTTGTAGAGGACCCTTGAATTAGTGGGTATACAACAAGAAAATAATTTTTAGAACAATATTTCATGGGGGGAAAATTCCCCCATCTTGGCCGAAATGGCCATGGAGTTTTCTCCTTGTTCTTTCTTTTCTTTCCCTCAAGTTTTCTTGAAACTTCTATGCTTTATGACTCATCCAAGGCTCTTATATTAATTAGCACATGAAAATTTAATTAAACTATGGGTTGGGCCTCACTTGGCCGGCCACCCCTTAAACATTGGGCCTAATATTTTTTTTTTCATTTTTTTTTTTGGGCCAACTCGGTTGGTCACGAGTTGGGCCTAGCCCACTGACCTTTCAACCTTAAAACGTCCATATCTCCTTGTACCGATGTTACCTATAGGCCCACGACCTACCGTTGGAAAGCTATTTCAATTATCTACAACTTTTATTCCTGGGCGTTTTCCAAAATTCCAAACTTATAATGCCGAGTTTTCCCCTCCAAGTCAGGTCATCCGAAAACGTTTTCTTAAAAATATCCGTTTGGAGGGCTTCCACTTTGATTTGGCCCCAGGGCCCTTCACGAGTTGTGTTTAACTTTACATATGCGATTCATATAACTTGTCACATATCCCAAAAAAAATCTTAACGTGTGGGCCCCACCTCGACTTACAAATAATCCGACGTTCGAAAATACAGGATATAACAAAACATATACAAGTATATCACAACAGATGTTTTGGGTCAAGCTA
This sequence comes from Lycium barbarum, assembly GCF_019175385.1. Lineage (NCBI taxonomy): Eukaryota > Viridiplantae > Streptophyta > Magnoliopsida > Solanales > Solanaceae > Lycium > Lycium barbarum. The sequence goes on from NC_083342.1 coordinate 85,261,443, forward strand.
GGCAGCTGTGGCAAGGCATATGTACTAACAGCACCAGGCTTATTGGCTGGTCTTTGACAATGAGGAGGAGGGGTAAGTCGTTTCTCCCGTATTCCCGATGCCATACAAGTTCCAAGGGTTTCACGAACCCCAAGCATGGCTGGTCATCGGGGAAGGCTAAGCCTAAACCTCACCCCAAATTGCCTTGTCCCATACCAATTCAGCCATACAAACATAACCAGAACCCAGGATAAGCCACTGCACAGCTGCCCAGGTTCACTCACAATGCACTTCCATAAAACAAATAAATTCACAGACTTGCAGTAGCCAAACATAACCATACACACACTTATGAGGAAGGACCCAAAATAGGCTAAAGTGAGTCAAAGGAATACAAAGCCAAGCCCACAGTCATGAGGTGACACACTACAACCCATAGATTTATAAATGGGACAAGACAGAATAACATAGTCATAGAGAGAAAGGTGACATAGCTAACATAGCAAAAGTGGAATGAACTGGGCAAATAAATGGAAGACACATAATCATGATAAAGGCACACAAGCTGTGATACTCAAGGGGGGAAAATTAGTACCAACCATACCATTATGAAGTAACTAGAGCATCTTTTCCCCTTACAAATGAGAAGAACAACAAAACTAAGCAAGGATATGGCCATGGCAGGGGAAGGGGGACAACTAATGCACTCTCAAGGACAAATAAACAAAACCAGCTAGAGGGAAAATGAGCAAGAAAAATCTGCACCTCTACCTTGCCTCCCATCTCTGCCTCTTATTGTTAACTCACATGCACAAATACTCTTTATTCAGGTCAAAGCTAAAATCAACCATACTAGTTCAATGCTAACTCTAATGAGGAGGGGAGTCTCACTAAGCCTAAGGGGGTAAGATCTAGGTGGTTTCCATAATTCTTGGCAATGAACCTCGGCCCCACAGACCACAAAAGTGCCATGGGACCTCTTATTTGAAGGAGACTGTTATGAACCAGGCTGGGCCTGACTTTACTCTTCTCCTCTCTCTAAGGTCCCTTGAAAAGGTCTTTCTTAAGTCATGTGCCTTTGGTCTATTTCCATCCTTCCCTATGGTCACATATAGGTTTGTTTCTTTATAGATTTACCTAACCTAGGACTCACCCTAAAAGGGTTCCAAATGGACATATTTAAACAGACAGATCTATCCATTTATTAAGGTCACAGTAATTTCCTAGAGATGACAAGACAGGTTGAACTAGTTCAAGTAATAGCATACATCTCATCCCAACTAACCTCAAGGGTATACATGACCAAGTCAATATCAAAACCAGCATAGCATTTTCACAAACAAGGGCCTAGGGAAGGTCTCATAGACAACCAAGGCTCATGGCAGTGTTTAGAACTTTAGAGCACATATTCATAAACTAGTATCTTTTAAAGCTTACCTCTCTTTTATTAACTCATCATATAACAGACTAGTTCATTAATCAGGGCTGCTTGTTAATAAATAAATGAGCTTTGAATACCTTTGTTAAAGAAAGAGAGATTCCAATGGGTAAGTCATATGGGCACTTAACCAAAAGCATTAAAACAGTTTTGACTCTCAGAAAATGACCTTTCAACATACCTGGACTAACCAATAGTTTTTCTCAACGAACCAAAAGGAAAGGAAAAGAAGGCAAGAAATAGATTTATGGCATGATCATAGTTTGGCAAACAAGGGATTCAATTATCACATAGGGAGCAAGTTTCAATCTATAAACCAAAGTGGCAAAGTCTCAGACATTAGTCATGGATAAACAACCTAAGGAAAGATGAACAAAAGGCACATAGCCAACAATAAAAGTAGATGACAAGCAACACAGTTGACACTTAGTTTTTCTCATGGTGTGGACTCATACCAATACAATACACTTATCAGTACCACCTTCTTGCACAAAAACCGGTTTAAGCAATAAAACAAAAAAAAAAAGCAAACTCCCCAGATAAAGAAAGACACACTTTCAAGGGACATGGTAGAAATCACACCTGCTTGGACTTTTCAAACATTAACAACAATTCATTTGATTCTAGGTGTGTCTTCCCCTGTCTTTAGACATGGATAAATTGTTCTTCCCTATCTAAGACCTTTGTGAGTCCCAAGATCACGAGGATAAGGTCAAAAAAATGAGGGAAAGCAGTTCCAGGCTCCTGAAAGGGAGACAGGATAGGGTGGGATCATCACCTCCCCATCTCCTTTTCCTAAATCTCCTTTCAGGAAAAGGGGATCCTGGGCTCCACTGGTGACTACTTCTAGTTCATGCCCAGGCTCACCCTTTCCTCTCTTAAAACTGTTACGCCTCTCGTTCTCGTCTTAGTAGAACCTATGATTTCATAGTCGAGTATGCCCTTAGAATTGAGACTCGTGTCCGATTTTTGGAGATAGAAAGTGCCTTACCCCGTGTACAAAGGTACCAGCAGGTATTCCTAGATATTTACAGAGTTAGAAGTTGAATGAATCGAATCGACACGATATGAACTGAATCTGAGAAATCTGCAGACACCAGTCACCGTCGACGAGCCGTCGACATGGTCGACAGACCGTCGTTGTGCGGCATCGATAGGGTTCCGTAGCTTGGAAATCTGCAGGCGCAGGTTGACGGGCAAGTCGACGAGCCGTCGACATGTCAACGGGTCGTCGACCCGTCCGTCAAACTGCACCGCTGTAGGTTTTTTTTAATTCCGAGTATAAATATGTGGTTTGCGACCCTATTTCTTATTTTTCTCTCTTCCAAATCAGAGAAAACCCTAGTATATTCACTCCCAATATTTCCTATCATATTAGTGAAGATTTGGGAAGATTCGAACCCCGTAAACCCAAGCTTGTAAAGAAGAAGGTTGATTCTAGGGTTTCTTCAAGGTATGTGAATTATTTCTACCCTTGTATTTGAGTTAATTATCAAGAGCTTTAGTGATTTTATATAAAGAGAGGGTATTTGTGGAAGTGGTAAGTTGATGAAGGGAAAGGTAGTGATTTGAGGCTATTTTAAGAGATGATTGGGGATAAATTTGAGTATATATTTATATATAAGCGTTGTTATTGTTGTTACGTTGATGTTGGATTGAATGGGAAGTTGAAGGGTTGTTAAGCTTATAAGGGAAATGTTGCCCATAATTTGTTAAGCTCTATTCGTATTTAAAATGATTAGTAATCGAGGTAAATAGTCTAATTAAGGCTTACGTTGTCTTGATTGTAGACTTAAAAGTTTGAGAGGTAGAAGTTGGACGATTGGGTATAATTTAAGGTATGTTAAGGCTATCTTTTCTTTCTTTTGGCATGACCTTATGACATGAACCGAACGAGTAAGCGAGCTGCCATATTACTCTACTCTTAGTAGCACTACGAGTACTTCAATCTTTGATGTTCCTGTATACCGTCTATGATCGTTCTTTCTGTTCATGGGTCTTGAGATTTCTTAGATTGACGATGTTAGCTCAAAGAAGGTTCATCGGAGATAGTACGAACTCATGTCACTCTGAGAGTTCTATGTATTCATTTCATTTATGCATTGCATCCATATTCATATGCACATTAACCTGTGACCAGAAGGCGTTATATACATACTATTATATTATTATATATGGATCGGGTCGTACGTTTCTCGGCACTATTATATTATTATATATGGATCGGGCCGTACGTTCCTCGGCACTATTATATATATATATATATATCGGGCTGTACATTCCTCGGCACTATTATATTATTATATATGGATCGGGTCGTGCGTTCCTCGGCACTATTATATGATATATGGATCCGGCCGTACGTTCCACAGCACTATCAGTTAAACTATGACCCATATATATATATATATATATATATATACATACATGAGCATGATTATCACAGAGAGAATGCATATTATATAGATGCACATAGATACTAGTTCATACAAATACATGCAGATAGCCATTTCAGTTTATGAGTTCAGATTTTATTCATGATTCTCATATATATATATATATATATATATATATATATATATATATATATATATATATATATATATATATATATACATGTTGTTCTTATGCCTTTCATACTCAATACATTATCTGTACTGACTCCCCGTTGCTCGGAGGGCTGTGTTCATGCTCGCAGGTTCAGGTAGACCGACAGGTGGTCCAGCTTAGTAGGACCTCTATCCAGCAGTGGTCAGTGCGCTCCATTGATCCGGAGTTGTAGTCTATTTTGGTATGCTAGCCCTTTTGAGATGTATATGCATATGGGTATGACGGGGCCCTGTCCCGTCCTTTCTACAGCTTCTATTCCAGTAGAGGTCTGTAGACAGTTGTATGTATTAGTCAGATGATGTAGCCTTGTCGGCTGCCATTCTTTTGTGTATAGTATATGTAGCGGCCTAGCTGGCTTGCACTATTTTTCGGTATATATGTGTACGTACAGAGTTTATAATGTTATCCTTCCATGAGGTAGTAAGAGATCAGTTTATTCCATTTATAGGCCTTTGATGTTCAGATATGTGTTTAGGGGTGTTTGGTCACTAAAGGTCGGACACTCATCACGACTCATCGGTTGAGGTCGTGACAGAAGTGGTATCAGAGCAGTTCCGTCCAAGGGTTGTCTACAGACCGTGTCTAGTAGAGTCTTGTTTATGGGCGTGTTGTGCACCATACTTATAAACAGGAGGCTACAGGACATTTAGGATGATGTCATTCTTTCTCTCTTAGATTGTGCGATAGAGCCATGTGTTAGGCATTCGCTTCTGATGAATTGTTTTGATTTCAGCGATGCCTCGCAAGAAAGCTACAGCTGCCCAGAAGGGCACGTGAGCTGCCGGTGAGGCCAATAGCCGTACTCGGCAGGCCACGAGGGCCTAGGATGAGATTCAGAGTGACAGGCCGTCTGAGACATTGCATACCCCGCCTCCAGCACCTGCCTCAGTTCCTCAGCCGAATACACGGGGCCAGGATGTGCAGGATGCTATACAGTTATTGGCCAGATTAGTATCTGCCCAGGCTCAGCGGCAGGGAGTTGGAGTTGACCAGGTAGATAGGGACTGGTAGTTTGAGTGTCACGCCCCGAACCATGGTCTGGGCGAAACACGGCACTCGGTGAATTACTGCATGTGACCGAGCGAACCACATGGCTTGCTGAATCATCATGAGGCATAACATGAGCGGAATATAACATGAATGCAGGATGAGCCTTTATAAAACGTAGTAAGTCATAATACTTAATAAAAATACTTGTTTAAACATGAGTGCGGAAATAACATGAATGAGCCAAAATGGCTAAACTACTCCGAATGTCTGACATATCATAATTGACTTGTCTAGTCTATGAAAACTCTATCATGATTCTGACCGGAAAACATACTTACTGGGACAAGGCCCCCAACATACCTTAGATGCATAACTAATCATAAAACAAAAGTTGACTAAACCCCGAATGAGATGGGGCTCACCAATAAGCTGATATGAATGTTGTCCTACTGAGCAGATGCATCGTCCTGTATATCAATACCTGCATCGCGAAATACAAGCCCCCCGGGCAATAGAAAGGGGACGTCAGCACTTAGAATATACTGGTATGTAAATCAACTAAATGAAATAACATGGGACATGAAATAATAATGATAGGAACTGAAACCTTGTCATGAACATGAATACATACATATATATAAAACTTGGTAAAAATATCATAAGTAGGGAGAGCAATAACTTATAACCGATCCATGGTCTGGTGCTTGCGTCCCGCCAGCAGAACACTCAGTCCTTGCCAGGGAACATGAGATTTAATAAAATATGAAAGGATCCAGTCATTATGAGAGATCGTCCGGGACATGGGTGGAGCGATCCTCATCCTACGGTGGCTACGTAGTTTCAGGCTATCTGAAGCCTTCCTCGGTAATTAAAGCAACTCCCAAAAACTTGAACATGTAAAATAAGTGGCACTTGCTGCCCATGGTTTTCATGAATATAAGTTTCTTGTACATGGATATCATAAATTATAGCTTGCTTGCATGAACTGGTAAAACATGTATAGTATTTTCTTGAAAATAGCATAATATATCATAAACTAGCATGCATGAACACATAGAATGAGATGTATGGATTTTTCATAGATTACGGACAGATTCTTAATATTCATAAAGAAATATTAAGAACTTAATGATGGAATTATAACAATTCATACATAATATAATCATGGACATGGACCTAGGGTTATCATGAGCATGGTATAGAAACCCTAGTTTTCGTAAAGAATCATAATTTATGGATTATGAGGCGTGCGGAAGAACAATGATGTTCCCACATGTAGATAGTAACTCTACATACCTTAGTCGCTCCAAAACTTGAATTAAAGACTTGAGCTTTGAAGAAGATTTCCAAAATCTTGAATTCTTGAACCTTGAGATGGGTTTTCTCGAAAACCCTAGTTTAGGAATGATGATTTCTTGTTTATATTATTAGATTTTATGTTAGAATTGAGTTGGAATAATTAGAGTAGGCTTACCTTGGTATTCTTGATGATGGAGGAGGGTAGGAGGTCGTTCTAGGGCTTGAAGGAATGAAAAATAATGATTTGAACTGATATGGACGAATATATACTGTTCTGGAAAATTAAATTTTACGTACAGCAAAATACTAGCCGTATTTTGAAATACGGGCAATATTTTGAAATACGATCCATATTCCGTATGGACTGCACTGCGTCTCTTCAGTAAAATGACCATAACTCTTTGCACAGATATCCGTTTGACCCCTATAATATACCGTTGGAAAGGTATTTCAAAGATTTACAACTTTCATAAAGGAAGTTTTCCCAAATTCCAAATAATTTTTGAAATAAGGGACGTATTTTGAAATACGGTCCGTTTTTAACAATGTAGCCTCCAAATGTCAAATTCCAGAATGCTCAAAAATCTTTGGTACCAGTTTATGACTTGAAATATGGGCCGTATACTAAAATACGATCACTGTTCATGGGCTTAAACCGCCATCTTACAACTGAAGAGGAAATTCCAATTGCCACATTCTTTATCTGGTTTTTCTAAGTCTAGGATTATGGTCAAAGCTTAGGTTAAAGGTACGAGGTATTACATTGAGGGTTAAGACCTTGGGTTAGGTCCTCTAGAGTTTTCCGTGATAGAGCAAAATATGGACCCCCAGGATTTTATTTATGGCATGCAGAGGACCTTGAGGGTTATGCATGCGGATGAGGTCGAGTCTGTGGAGTTAGCTTCGTATAGGCTCCGTGATATTGCAGTACAGTGGTATCAGACTTGGGAGTTATCTAGGGGAGAGAATTCCTCTCCAACTGTTTGGCGAGAGTTCTCGGATGCTTTTATTCGCCATTATCTACCTCCTGAGGTCAGGCGAGCCCGAGCAGATAGATTTCTACGTATTGAGCAGGGTAGTGTGAGTGTTCAGGAGTATTGCGTGTATTTTGATTCTATAGCCATATATGATTCAGCCATGGTGGCTGAGATGGAGGACAAATTTTATCATTTTGTGGCTGGTCTGGGGCCACATTTGATAGATGCTTGTACGACTGCTGCATTACAGCCAGGCATGGATATCTCCCGTATACAGGCATATACACAGAATCTGGAAGATCGTAAGCGTCAGAGGAGGACAGATCGTGACTGTGACCGTGACCGGGGCCATGGCAAGAGGGCCAGGATTATAGAGATTGGGGGTGAGATTGGGGGTGAGTCTAGGGGAGGACAGAGACCGTAGTATCCCCGGTATCCATTCCATTCAGCAGGGAGTGTATCTCCGCGGTTTTCAGGTCCGAGGTTTGAGCGGTCTTCTTATTCCGGAGCGGGCCAGAGTTTTAGAGCATCAGGCTCTCAGTACAGACCGGAGTCAGGCCAGATGTGGCCCTTTTTTCTGCGGTATGCCCAGTGTGGCAAGTTACATGCCGGTCAGTGTCGGCTGGGCTCAGATGATTATTATGCTTGTGGCCAGCCAGGTCATAGGATGCGGCAGTGTCCGATGAGAGAGAGTGGGGGTATGGTTCAGTCCACAGGGTCTGTGGCTGGTTCTTCTTCTGTATTGCGCCCTTCAAGACAAGTTTCTCAGACACCAGCAGGACGAGGTAGAGGGAGGAGTGGAGCATCCAGCTCGAGCGGTTCCCAGCACCTCGTATATGCACTAGCCGGTAGACAGGATCGTGAGACATCTCCTGATGTTGTTACAGGTATATTATCAGTCTCCTCCTATGATGTGTATGCACTGTTGACCCAGGTTCCACTTTGTCATATGTTACGCCCTTTGTTGCTGGCAAGTTTGGGATAGAGCCCGAGTTGATTAAGCCTTTTGATGTGTCTACGCTAGTTGGTGATCCGGTTATAGCAAGGCGAGTATACTGGGGCTGTGTTGTTATAGTTTGTGACCACCATACCGTAGCAGACCTAATTGAGTTAGATATGATTGATTTTGATGTCATCATGGGCATGGACTGGTTGGCTTCTTGTTATGCTAATGTTGATTGCAGGACAAAGATAGTTCGATTTCAGTTTCCCGATGAGCCAGTTCTTGAGTGGAAAGGTAATACCGTTTCGCTGAGGGGTAGGTTTTATTTCCTACCTAAAGGCAGAGAAGATGATCAGAAAAGGGTATATTTTTCACCTAGTTCGAGTTCAAGATATACGGGCAGAGTCGTTGACTCTTCAGTCTGTTCCTGTGGTTAATGAGTTTCCAGAAGTATTTCCAGATGAGCTTCCAGGCATTCCCCCAGAGAGAGAGAGATTGATTTCACTATTGACCTATTACCAAATACTCAGCCAATATCTATTCCTCCTTATAGGATGGCACCTACGGAGTTGAAAGAATTGAAGGAGCAGTTGAAGGATTTGCTTAAAAAGGGATTTATTAGGCCCAACAGATCACCGTGGAGAGCACCAGTATTATTTGTAAGAAAGAAGGATGGCCTTTTGCGAATGTGTATTGATTATAGGCAATTGAATAAAGTGACTGTAAAGAATAAGTATACGCTCCCGAGGATTGACGATTTATTCGATCAGTTGCAAGGCGCCAAATATTTGACGAAAATAGACTTGAGATCGGGCTACCACCAGGTTGGTGAAGGAAGAAGACATTCTGAAGACGGCATTCCGGACTAGATATGGCCACTATGAGTTTCGTGTTATGTCGTTCGGGCTAACTAATGCCCCAGCCGTATTCATGGATTTAATGAATCGCGTATTCAGGCCCTTTCTATATTTGTTCGTGATTGTGTTTATAGATGATATTCTGGTTTATTTGCCTTCAGAGGATGATCATGCAGAATATCTACGAACAGTGCTTGGAATTCTTCGAGGTAGAGAGTTGTATGCCAAGTTTTCCAAGTGTGAGTTCTGGTTGAACTCTGTGGCTTTTCTGGGTCACATTATTTCGGAGGAAGGCATTAGAGTGGATGCCAAAAAGATTGAGGCCGTGAAGAATTGGCCAAGGCCCACGACACCAACAGAGACACGTAGCTTCTTAGGCCTGGCAGGATATTATAGAAGGTTCGTAGAAGGATTTTCCTCTCTTTCAGCCCCATTGACTAAGTTGACTCAGAAATCAACTAAGTTCCAATGGACAGATGCTTATGAGCAGAGTTTTCAGACGTTGAAGGATAAGTTGACTTCAGCACCAATTTTGACTCTTCCAGAAGGAGCAGATGGCTATGTGGTATATTGTGATGCTTCAGGTGTTGGATTGGGCTGTGTATTGATGCAGCACAATAAGGTTGTCGTTTATGCGTCTGGACAGTTGAAGAAGTACGAGAAGAATTATCCAACCCATGATCTTAAGCTAGCGGCAGTGATTCGTGCTTTGAAAATATGGAGGCACTACTTATACGATGTCCATGTTGATATCTATACTGATCATAAGAGTCTCCAGTACATCTTTAAGAAGAAGGACTTGAACTTACGTCAAAGGCGATGGCTAGAGTTGCTAAAGGATTATGGTATTGATATTCTGTACCATCCTGAGAAAGATAATATAGTAGTCGATGTCATTAGTCGTAAATCCATGGGTAGCTTGTCATATGTGCCACCAGAGAAAAGAGAAATAGCTCGTGAAGTTCATCAATTATCTAGTTTCGGAGTTCGATTGATAGATTTAGGTGATACAGGGGTTACTGTTCAATACACAACGATGTCATCTTTGGTAGTAGAGATGAAGGAGCGTCAGTATGCGGATTCTTTTTTAGTTCATTACCGAGATACAACACCTCAGAAGAAAAACACACCCTTTGTGATTACCGGAGACAGAGTACTCCGATATAGAGGTAGATTGTGCGTCCCTAATGTTGCAGGGCTTCGTCAGCAGGTTATGAGGGAAGCACATCACTCTCGCTATTCTATTCACCCAGGCTCAACAAAGATGTACCATGATCTCAAGGAAGTTTATTGGTGGGATGGTATGAAAGGAGATATAGCAGAATTTGTTGCTCAATATCTAAATTGTCAGCAGGTCAAAATAGAGCACCAAAAGCCCGGAGGTCTGTTGCAGGCAATGGAGATTCCGACATGGAAGTGGGAGGTAATTAATATGGACTTTATTACAGGGTTTCCCCGTACTCAGCGGAAGTGTGATTCGATATGGGTCATAGTTGATAGGCTTACAAAGTCAGCCCATTTTCTGCCTGTCAGAACTACTTATGCAGCTAAGGATTACGCGAAGCTTTATCTTAAGGAGATTGTATGACTTCATGGTGTTCCTACAGCCATTATTGCAGATAGGGGAGCACAATTCACAACTAAATTCTGGAAGTCTTTTCAGCAGGGATAGGGGACTCAAGTGAGTCTTAGTACTGCGTTTCATCCACAGACAGACGGACAAGCGGAGCGTACTATATAGACACTTGAGGATATGTTGAGAGCTTGTGTGATTGACTTCCAAGGTAGCTGGGATGATCATTTGCCTCTTATCGAGTTTGCCTATAACAACAGTTACCATTCCAGTATTCATATGGCTCCTTATGAGGCCTTATATGGGCGGAGATGTAGGTCACCCATAGGATGGTTTGATGTCGGGGAGAATTAGTTAGTAGGCCCAGACTTGATTCAGCAAGTAGTTGATAAGGTGAAGGTGATTCGAAAAAGATTGCCAACAGCTCGGAGTCGACAGAAATCCTATACAGATAATCGACAACGTAAGCTAGAGTTTGAGATAGGCGATTGGGTGTTCCTAAAAGTTTCGCCTATGAAGGGAGTGATGAGGTTTGGCGAGAAGGGTAAGTTGAGCCCTCGATATATTGGACCATATAAGGTCATTCGTACTGTGGACACGGTGGCATATGAGCTAGAATTGCCTTTTGAGTTAGAGTCGGTACATCCGGTATTTCATATGTCTATGCTTCGTAAATGTATCGGAGATCCTTCGAGAGTTGTACCAGTGGATGATATCCAGGTGATCGAGCAGTTATCGTACGAAGAGGTTCCAGTGGCTATATTGGACAGGCAGGTTCGTCAGTTATGAACCAAAAATGTAGCTTCAGTTAAAGTGTTTATGGAGGAATAAGAATGTTGAGGAGGTGACTTGGGAAGCAGAAGAGGCAATGAAGATTAAGTACCCGCATTTGTTTCCAGCAGTACTGGAGGTTCAGTCTGAGGCATCATCACCCCAGGTATTATTCCCTTTTCAGTTATCGTGATTGGTCGTGTGAGGCCATGGTATTGTATGTCGTAATATGTGGCCCTGTGTGGCATCGATTGAGTTGTTGTGTGCAGGTTGGATGGGTATATGTACAAGGAAAACTATGTCGAATTTTTTATAGCCCATGATTGTTTGAACATTCGGGGTTGAATGTTCCTAAGAGGGGGAGAATGTTACGCCTCTCGTTCTCGTCGTAGTAGAATCTATGGTTTCATAGTCGGGTATTCCCTTAGAATTGAGACTCGTGTACGCGTTTTGGAGATAGAAAGTGCCTTACCCCTTGTACAAAGGTATCAACAGGTATTCCTGGCAATTTACAGAGTTAGAAGTTGAACGAATCAAATCGACGCGATCTGAGCTGAATCTGAGAAATTTGCAGACACCAGTCACCGTCGACGGGCCGTCGACATGGTTGACGGACTGTCATTGTGCAGCGTCGACAGGATTCCGCAGTTTGAAAATCTGCAGGCGTAGGTCGACGGGATGTCGACATGGTCGAACCGCACCGCTGGAGATTTTTTTAATTCCGAGTATAAATATGTGGTTCACGAACCTATTTCTTATTTTTCTCTCTTCTAAATCAGAGAAAACCCTAGTATATTCACTCCCAATATTTCCTATCATATTAGTGAAGATTTGGCAATATTTGAACCCCGCAAACCCAAGCTTATAAGGTTGATTCTAGGGCTTCTTCAAGGTATGTGAATGATTTCTACCCTTGTATTTGAGTTAATTATCAAGAGCTTTAGTGATTTTAAGTAAAGAGAGGGTATTTGTGGAAGTGGTAAGTTGATGAAGGGAAAGGTAGTGATTTGAGGCTATTTTAAGAGAGCTGCCATATTACTCTACTCTTAGCAGCACTAGGAGTACTTCAGTCTTTGATGTTCCTGTATTCCGTTTGTGATCGATCCTTCTGTTTATGGGTCTTGACATTTCTCATATTGACGATGTTAGCTCAAAGAAGGTTCATCGGAGATAGTACGACCTCATGTCACTCCGAGAGTTCTATGTATTCATTTCATTTATGCACTGCATCCATATTCATATTCACATTGACCCGTGACCAGAAGGCGTTATATACGCACTATTATAGTATTATATATGGATCGCGCCGTACGTTCCTCAGTACTATTATTTTATTATATATGGATCGGGTCGTACGTTCCTCGGCACTATTATATTATTATATATGGATCAGGCCGTACGTTCCTTGGCACTATTATATTATAATATATATGGATCGGGCCGTACGTTCCTCGGCACTATTATATTATTATATATGGATCGGGCCATACGTTCCTCGGCACTATTATATGATATATGGATTGGGATATACGTTCCACAGCACTATCAGTTAAACTATGACCTATATATATATATATATATATATATATAAATGAGCATGATTATCATTGAGAGCATGCATATTATGCAGATACACACAGATACTAATTCATACAAATACATGCAGATTGCCATTTCAGTTTATGAGTTCAGATTTTATTCATGATTCTCATATATATACATGTTGTTCTTATGCCTTTCATACTCAGTACATTATCTGTACTGACTCCCCGTTGCTCGGGGGCTGCTTTCATGCCCGCAGGTTCAGGTAGACCGACAGGTGGTCCAGCTTAGTAGGACCTCTATCCATCAGTGGTCAGTGAGCTCCATTGATCTGGAGTTGCAGTCTATTTTGGTATGCTAGCCCTTTTGAGATGTATATGCATATGGGTATGACGGGGCCCTGTCCCGTCCTTTCTACAGCTTTCATTCCAGTATAGGTCTGTAGACAGTTGTATGTATTAGCCAGATGATGTAGCCTTGTCGGCTCCCATTCTTTTGTGTATAGTAAATGTAGCGGCCTAGCTGGTTTGCATTGTTTTTCAGTATATATGTGTACGTACAGAGTTTATAATGTTATCCTTCCACAAGGTAGTACGAGATCAGTTTATGCCATTTATGGGCCCTTGATGTTCAGATATGTGTTTAGGGGTGTTTGGTCACTAGAGGTCAGACACTCGTCACGACTCATCGGTTGGGGTCGTGACAAAAACTCTTCCTCACATCCTATGGCCTCATCTTCATTTTTTCTAGTGACAACACTAGAGGCCCTAGGCAGGTTCAAAACAACCTAAATCTGTCACAACTCCTACAATGGACTTATGAGACTAATGTCCAGTTTTTAAAGACCCTTATTGCCAGGTTCAAACATGATGTACTAGGAAGAGACCTACCATAAACATACAGCAAACAATAACAAGCCAGTGTTCCTGAGCAACTTCAAGCCATATTATAATCATGAAAGGATCTTTGCCCTTAACCACATTGTATTTTAAAAGAAAACACACATTTCCCTTTTCCATCAGGATCAAATCACATAGAGAGGGATAGCAAAAGACTTCAATCCATTATTTTAGCCTTATCATCACTCATTTTAAAAAGAACTTAGTTCACAACATCAAAAAAGAGATACAGAAGCATCCAGGGAAGCCATACAAACACAAAATGAGCAAAAACTTATGTCAAGGTTCCCATTACCCTTCCTTCTTTTGTTCTTTATCTTTACAGTTGGCATAACTAGGTGATCAATCCTCAAAATAAGGTTTTTCCTTCACACAACATGATTCAGGGACTATTTCTACACATGATGGGCCCAACAGACTCACACATGTACACACACTCCTTGTCAAACCACCAATCCTTAAGCCCCCCCCCCCCCTTTTTATGCCATTTTTCAGAGTGGACACATCTTATTGCTAAGTTAGGACAAACATTACAATTACTTCCTTCACAAGCTCACTTAACTAAATGATTGGCCATTTAACCAAACATAGACCATCTTAAGACTACTCTGAACTCAGTTCATTATAGAAACATTAGAGACCTTTTAGGCTGAACACAAGCACTTACACATTCTACAGATTTTGCTCAGTGGTAGGTTCAACAAGTTCCCATACTTAGCACAAGCAAAACAATCAGACAAGTGCAAACCAAATGAAATACTTTTGATCAAGTTTAAATCCCTTCCCCTCCCAGCATCATTATCTAGAACTTCTGTCTCAACATGTACTGATGTGATCTAAAATGCCAAGTTTTCAATCAAATAGATACCACTTAGATGAAGCAGACAGAGATCAGGCCAACCAAAGGCATTTAATCCTCCTGGTACCACCAACACCCTTATGGCCAAACATGTTACCAAGTAGAACAAATAGAATCCCACAAAGCACACAGTAAACCTTCAATCTTTAGAACCAAGCACATTATTAAATAGGACAGACATAATCAAACTAGGTCCAATACACATCAAAACTCCAACTTCCAAACAAACACATGATTAAGTAGGGAAAGTAATGGTCAGACTAGGTCTAATTCATATCAGACTTTCAACTTCCAAACAAACATATTGCCAAATAAATTACTCAACACCAGATTAGACACCTCACTTTGATAGGCCTTTAACCCATTTGAGTTAACCTTCAAACCAAGACACATTTCCAAATAGACACAGCCAAGAATGTAAGGCAAGTAAATCACTCAAAAGCCCTGTAACTTCAAACCAATCCCTGAACCAAGCCTATTACATGGGACACATAGGACTAAACCCATCATGACGCTTGACGGACCCTTTTGACTCCAATTCAAAGCACAAGAATTATACCACACATTAGACAAACATATTAACTTAAACTACATTCTAGACCCTCACATAAAGTGCTTAGTTATATTTAAACAAGCATGATAAGACAGAAATCTAAATGGAAATCCAAATCAAACAAACATCATCAGCTTAAAACTGTAGTCTAAGCCACACTTAATACTCTTAATCACAATTAAACTAACATGATAAGACAGCAATCTAAATGGAAATCCAAATCAAACAAACATCATCAGCTTAAACTTATTCCAAACCACACATAGTACTCTTCATCACATTAAACTAACATGATATAGACAGAAATCTAAGTGAAAGGACCAAATCAAACCAACATATTAGCTTGAAACTATATTCTAGACCACACGTAAAAGCACCCATTCATATCAAACAAATAGGATATAAAAAGAAATTCTAAAGGGAAACCTAAATCAAAATAAGCATGTCAGCTTAAACTGTGTTCTAAGCCCCACATAATCACTTTAAATAAGCATAATATAGACAAGAATCTAAAAAGGAAGCCTCATCCAACAAGCACATTAGCTTAAACTCCATTCTAAACCACACCTGATTAAATTAAATAAGCATAATATAAACAGAAATCTAAATAGAAAGGCAATCAACTAAAAGATCTTTAACTTTTGCGAGTGCAACCGGGGGAAAACGATGGACTTGGATGCTTCTATGCTTCCAATGCCAAACTTAAGCCATCAACCCCACAAAACAAATAAAGGACAAAAATTTTAGAACTAAAAATTGAAACCCTTAGGCTAAACTTAAAATTTTGACTGATGGAAAATCTAAAACTTTGAAAATCGTACTCACAAATCCAACACACGGTCCAGATTCGAGGAAAAAAATGAAATCAACAGCTCAAAAGCTTCAACACTAACATAATGATAGAAAAACATATAAAGAAAAGGGAGGGGGGGGGGGGGGGTTGTTTGGCCGGATTTTGTGGAGAAAAGGACGAAGCCATTAATGCTTTATCCTCTCCCACGCCACATACTCGACTATACAATGGGACACAATAAAAAATATAGGCGGGTGGTTGAAGGGGCAGTGGGGCGGCGCTAGGGTTTTACCCCTAACCACCTCCCCCTTTTCTCTTTGGCAAAATGACCCCTAGGGTCTGAAAATAAAATGAAAGGGAGGAGTAATATTACCCCCGCCCTTTAATCATTGTTGGACTGGGTTTGGTCCTTTTATGGACTGGGCCTGGTCCTTTTTTTATTATTAAAACAACTGGGCCATAGATATATGGAGGGTCAGGGATAAATATCCCAAATAAAAAACAAATTATTAGCCTATTAGGACTTAATTAATTTAAAACATGACTCATTAAAATCATTTCGCAGATACTTGTTCTAAATTAATTAACCAGATAAAAAGAAAATTATGCAACTACGCAAATACACATAGAATCAAGGTTTAAGGGGTAAAATGGTCAATTCATTTAATTACTCAAAGTGCCTTGGACAATAAAAATGGAATAACTTACTCATTAATTTAATTTTCCTTGATTTAGTTAATTAAGTACATAATTATTCAAAATGGTTTTGCCTTTGATTAATTTCAATAAAACTATTCCCTGACTGTCATAAAAACCCTAATAAATTTCAACAAAAATTTAAAATATGCTGGGGCTTTCTTTATTAATTTAAAGAGGTGAAATATTATCCCAAATAATTTCATGAAAAATTACCTAGACCCTTTAGGGTGCGCAGTTGATTTTATTTATTGTCCAAGGACTCCGAACACTTAAAATAAATTATGGGAGGTCAAAATTAGGTGTCAACTGACCCATTAGAAGGATGATAATCTTTGAGATGAATGCGTAGTGAAGGAAGGAATGGTTGAGACTTACCTCTCAAGAATATTCTTTCCCTAGCTTAGAATTTCGCCCTAGGTGCTCCTTGGAAACTGTTTTGGAGTTTTATGAAGAAAGAATTCGGAACAAAGTGTTTAAAAATCGAGATTCTGTCCCCGTCGACCGCTTCAGCGGTCAAATAGTCGCTGCAGCGTCCCGCTAGAGCCTACAAGTGCCCTCTGTAGCGGATCTCACTCAAACCTTCCCTCCGCTGTGGCGAGCCTGGTCCCGCTATAGCGCAAGCTCTACAGTAGTCCAGTGCCCGCCATAGCGGACACCCACATTTCTGATTGACCGCGGAGGAGAGAGAACCCCTGCTACAGCGGCCCCGCAGCAACGGTACCACTGAGCCAATAAGCTCGCTAATTTCCACAGTTTTTCACTCTACCACCCAACACTTCATCCGAGGCTTCACAAACACAAACAAAAAATGGACATTCATGTAAAAACACCTATGGACTTAACACAACCAAACAATAATCACAAACAAGCCAATTTTTCAGTTCTTAGACTTCTACAGTTGAGTTTTTATTAGCTCATTCAACCATTGGAAAGGTTCTATTTGGTAGGACGATCCTATATTTTCCATAACGACCGGGAAGATCGTTTTATCATATACCAATTAAAACACCATTCGTCCCCGAACGGAAAAGGATGAGGAATCTAGGAAAAAGGTACATGTCTCAGCAAAAAGTTGAGGATACTTGCTATGCATATCCGATTATGTTTCCCACGTAGCTTCCTCAACCGGGCGATTCTTCGACTGAACTTTCACAGAGGCTATTTCCTTCGATCTCAACTTACGATCATCTCTATGTAAAATAACAATCGGCTCTTCTTCATACGTCAAGTTCTTATCTAGCAAAATCGAATCCCAACGGATTATGTGTGAACCATAACCGTGGTACTTCTTCAACATCGAAACGTGAAATACCGGATGAACACCTGATAAGATTGGAGGTAAATCCAACGCATAAGATACCTCCCCCATACGCTTGAGTATATCAAATGGCCCAATGAACCTCGAGCTAAGCTTGCCTCTCTTCCGGAACCTCATCACACCCTTCAAGGGTGAGACTTTCAACAAAACTTTCTCTCTCTCCCCAAACTCAAGATCTCGGACATTTCGGGCCCCATACTCTTTTTGCCTACTATGTGCTGTCAAAAGCTTCGCTTAAATTACCTTCACCTTCTCTAAGGACTCTCTAAGAAGGTTCTTACTCTACGGTCTGACATCAAACGCATCGAACCAACCAATAGGGGACCTACACCTTCTCTCATATAGCGCCTAAAATGGAGCCATATCGATGTTCGAGTGGTAGCTATTATTATATAAGAACTATGCCAATGGAAAGAACTGATCCCAGTGACCACCAAAATATATCACACACGCCCGAAGCATATTCTCAAGAACCTGAATGGTCCGCTCGGACTGCCTGCCAGTCTAAGAGTGGAAATTTGTACTAGGGTCCAACCTAGTACCCAATTCCTCATGCATATGCTTCCAAAATAGAGATGTAAACGTTGTGCCCCTGTCGGACACGGTGGAAATAGGGACCCCATGTAGCCTAACAACCTTACGAATGTATATCTTGGCTAATTTCTCTGGGTCATAAGTTTTCCGGACCGAAATAAAGTGAGCAGACTTAGTCAACCTGTCGACAATAACCCATATAGAATCAAACTTCCCCAACGTCTTCGGAAGACCAACTACGAAATTGATAGCTATTATTTTCCATTCCCACTCATGGATGGGCATCCTCTGAAGTGTACCCCTAGGTTTCTGATGTTCATACTTCACCTGTTGGCAGTTCAAACACTGAGCAATAAACTCCACTATGTCACACTTCATCCTAGCCCACCAGTAATGTTGTCTCAGATCTCGATACATCTTAGTAGCGCCAGGATGAATGGAATAACTCAAAATGTGAGCCTCTTATAGGATATTCTTGATCAAATCACCCACACGTGGCACACAAACTCATCCCTTAATCCATAACACCCCCTCTTCGT
Source organism: Lycium barbarum (assembly GCF_019175385.1). Lineage (NCBI taxonomy): Eukaryota > Viridiplantae > Streptophyta > Magnoliopsida > Solanales > Solanaceae > Lycium > Lycium barbarum. The sequence goes on from NC_083342.1 coordinate 85,280,616, forward strand.
CAATCACGGCCTCCTTGGCCTCACCACGCAACACCTTGTCGCGAATTTTACATAACTTAGCATCCTCAAACTGCTTAGCCTTAATCTGTTCCAGAAACAATGATTGAGCCTCAACACAAGCCAACACCCTGCTTGTGTTAGAAATATCTAACCTCATAAAACTGTTAGCCAGAGTCTGAACCTCTCTAGCTAACGGACGCTCCGAAGAGATCAAATGAGCAAGACTTCCCATACTAGCTGACTTCCTGCTCAACGCATTGGCCACCACATTTGCCTTACCAGGGTGATATAGAATGGTAATGTCATAATCCTTTAGTAGCTCCATCCATCTCCGCTGCCTAGAGTTCAGATCCCTCTAGGTGAATACATGCTGCAAGTGGCGATGGTCAGTGTACACCTCACAATGGACACCATACAAGTAGTGCCTCTAGATTTTTAGCAAGAAAACCACTGCTGCCAATTCTAAGTCATGAGTAGGGTAGTTCTTGTTATAGCCCGTGCTTTGTACGTTCGGGTATTTCGAGGGAGTCGTGGTAAGTTAAGGGCAAGACCATTTTCCAAAATTATTTTAATGTACAAGTTGTTTATGAATATTATTTATGAACATTAGTAGTATGGAAATATTGTGGAAGGCTAGGGGCAAAACAGTAATTTCACACAATGTTCAAGAAAATTCTTGAAAGTGCTACTTGGCTGTGTGGTATAAAGAGTGGGCCCCACCCATGGCCATGTGTCTATACTCTTACTTGAGGGGCCTAAGTATATATATAGACAAGTGGTGGAAGAAAATATACATATTTGTCTTCTAAATGTAGAAGATTGGAGAAGAAATAAAAAAATAAAAAAAAAATAAAAAAAAGAGGGAGCTAAAGGCATTCGGCCATGGCTCCAAAAATGGAAGCCATGGAAGATGATCAAAATAAATTATTTCTTCTAACTAATTGAAACGTCCTCTTTAACATGGAGTGATTGTTGGAGGAAGTAGAGCACTTGTTGTGCAAGTTGGGAACCTAGCCGAGCAAGAAGAGCTAAGTGAAAAAGGTATGTATTCAATCTTCTTTCATGTGTTATGGATGATTGTGAGTATTGTAGTATGTAGAAAAGGATGAAATTCATGAAATATGGGTATGTTGGTGGTGGCCGAATATAGTAGTGTCATGTAGAATAGATGAAATGATTTTATTTGGCATTTTGATTGTTGTTGTGTTGTGGATTTTATGATGTTAAATGAAGATTTAATGATTGGAAATGAAGTTGTAATCGTTTGTGGATTATGGAAGAAACTAATGTGATATTAGTATGGTTCCTTATAATTATAAGAATAGAGTTGCTAATGTGTAAGTTGTAAATATAATTCATGAATTTTGAAGGTGAGACATGTGGTTGGAAGATTGTAAGTTGGGTTATTGTGTTTGAATTTGAAAGAAGGAAATGTGCTGTTATTGTCCTTATTGAATTTGGAAGGCTTTGGGTGAAGTAGAATGTTAATTGGGTTGTCTTGCATATTATGAGAATTGAATTGAATATAAATGGAATGTCGTTGAATCGTATGACAAAGGTTGTTAATGTTAGAATGTATTTGGATTAATTGTTGAAGTTGTTAGTATGATTGTTGGTAATATTGTTGATAATTTGGCCGAGTTGAATTCTCGGATTGTTGATTGTTGATTTGATCGAGTTAGATTCTCGGGGGTGGTGTGTTTACAGGGGAGATGCTGCCGAAATTTCGGTAGAATATAAGTAAATTTATGTAAGAAACTAAGGCAAGTATATGACGACGAATCTAATGATTATGTGAATTCTTTTGAATGTAGACTAGCAAGCTTGGATAAATAAGCGTAGCTAATAGGACGTGGAGCAGGTATGTAAGGCTCATCCTTTCTTTCTTTTGGCATGATCTTTGTGAAACCAATATGACAAAGTATGTGTATGATTTTAAAGAAACTCCCATTCTTAGAGCCACTAGGATGGCTAACGTTCTTGATTTCCATAAGCTGTTTCATATGACTTTGATACGTATCCATGATGGTCCGAAGTTCTATTTGATATGTGTCACGACCCAGCCCCGTGGGCCGTGACTGGTGTCCTATTTGGACACCCCAAACAGACTTACATACCAAATCGTCATATTATAGCTTAACTCAGAATTCATATTCATCATTTTAAACAGAACTGAAAACGAATATTATCTTAAGCGGTCACGCGTACAAAAATATCATATCAGAGCCAAAAGGGGCGGCGGAATACACATCGCTGAATATATGCACATATACAAATATACGGGCCGTTTTGGCCGTTATAACAGACGGGACCGCATTAAGACACAAATCATAACCAAAGCAAACACACACATGATCCATGACCCACATATATGACTACAGGCCTCTACACATCATAACGGAAACATATGACGGGACAGGGCCCCGCCGTACCCCAAATAGTCAAATATACAGAAATATGTACATGACAAAAGATATATACCAAAATATGGGCTCCGGATCAAAGGAGCACTCTGTAGTAGCAGAATGTGTGGCCTACACTGGCGGATCACGAACATCTGTACCTGCGGGCATGAAACGCAGCCCCCGAAGAAAGGGGGTCAGTACGAAAGATGTACTGAGTATGTAAAGCATAAAGTACTAAATCCAAACCACAACTGAGGTGAAAAATACAGAGAGAGAATACCGAACCAGTATACCAAAACCTGTGCTGAAAACATATGCACATAATGCAAAATAAAACAAATCATGCATAAGGCTCAGGAACGTGGTCGCCACTCCGACGCTGGCGCCACAACACATCATACTCCAGAAAGTTTCAAATCTCCGTACAATCCCCGGACATATCGTATCATCATACATATCATATCATCAAACATAACATATGCCATATCACATCATAACGCCGTATGCAAACGGTACCCGGCCCTATGGCAAGGTCTCGGGAACCGCAACACATCATACTGCCGAATATGTCATAGTACGCACGATCACAAAACCGGCCCGGGATCCGGCGAACGATATCATAATAACATGCACGAGCGGAGTAGTGAGAAACTAAATGCAATTTATATATAAAAACATTTGTGAAGACTTGATATAATCGTATGACAACAAGTTAGCTAAACTACTTTGAACAATTGATCAATATGGGGTCTGTCTCACAAAAGTACTTCTGAAATTGTATTTGTAGTTCAAAGTGTATATCAGCATGTAATGGAGCAATTAAAACATTATTCCTGGGTAGCTAAAATCATAAGCAAAAGTCCTTTTTGATATCATACAAAAATAAGCAAATAGGACAAACGAAGGAGATTTCGGGGTTAGTGGGCCCACCTCGGGTCAAGTCGAGGTGGCGTACGTAATTTACAAACATTAGACTCTATGGCGTCATCCCTGAAAGTTTCAAGGCGATTCGGTTACGTTTGTGAAGGTTACAGATGTTTGAACATTTCTTTCCAACAAAATACAAAGGTTCTAATTCAATTTCACTGAATGAAATAGTACTAAAAGTAAACTCGGATTTCCATGAACAAAATATTCCCCGAGGCTCAAATCCTAACCCAGTACACCTAGGACATGCCAAAAGAAGGAAAGGTAGGGCTTTACATACCTTATTTGCGTTTTACGCTCGTTCGAACTCAAATCCCGTTTCCTCCAAAATCTACAATTGGTCATAATTACCAAATGTGAATTTCAAGCTTTTAGGAATTCAATCTTAAATTCATATTTGTCAACAGAAATTTCGGCAGCATTTCCCCTATAAATTCAACATCCCCGAGAATTAACTCGGTCATAATATCAACAACAACACCCACAACGATGCCAACAACATCAACAATCACAATAAAACACATTCTAACATAAACATTCTTCTTTTCTACATAATGCGACAACTTCCATTCCAACTTCATACTTTCAAGCCAATATCAACGTTTTCATATTCATTTACTAATCCAAGATTATTCAAACATATTTCAATAGCATTTCAAACAATATTCAAGGATTCAAACAATCCCGCCAACATCATATTCCATCCGAAACTTCTACAAATGCCACGAAACTACCAAGTCGCATTGTCTTCTTCCAAATTCAATAACAACAACAATAATTCACATTGTAGAATTTTACTTCCATAATTACATAAAAACTATACTAAAGTCACATAATCCCCTATAACGACTTATAACCAATTTCAATGCCGACTCGAACCATTAAACCTTTATTCACATCATAAATGCCACAACGACACAACTAACAAGCTAAATAAAATTTAATTCCTCTCCCCTTCACTACTACACCACACGGCCATGCACACACTTACACACCCACACGGCCATGCACACACACATATCACAATTTCATGATTTCCATGCAATTCTAATCATTATAACACATATACTTCCTCCATAACATAAAAGGATAAAATTCTTACCTTTTTCTTAAAATTTTCTCTTGCCACAAACATAGTCCTCTCGCTTAACTAATTATACCACGTTGTAGAGGGTCTTGAACTTAACAAGAATTCAAGAAGGAAGAGATTTTTTTGGATCAAAGTTGAAGGACTTGGAATTTTTTTTTTGTTGTTGTGGGTTCGGCCGAATGGCCTTCAACTCTTGCTCTCTCCTTTGTTTTATTTTTCTTGAAGTTTCTTGAAGAAATAATGAATGGCCCTTATTTATTTATCACATGGAATTAATTTTCCATGGGCTTGGGCTAGCCATGGCCGGCCACCCCCACATGGATTGGGCCTCATTTTTCTCTTATCATTATTTTGATTTTTCTAGCCCAATTAATTGTGGGCCCTATTTGGTAATTCCCTAAACTAATTTCTAAAATTCCAATTTTGCCCTTGGCCTTCCTCCGTATTTCCGCATCAATATTTTTCATGAATATCACACATGTATTAAATAAAATAAAAACATAGCCTTATTTCCTACAAGTCAAAATTATTTCAAATTTTCCGAATGCGCAAAATACGGGATATAACAATATGTTCCCGAATTGGCATTCGAGAGATAAGTGATATGGCTAATGTCTTGATTGTCAAATGATAACACGTTGGAGTATTCCATTGAGTCTGTAATCTATTTTGATACGTACATATGCTTCCAAAAGCTCTATCCGATTTGATCCATAACGATATCCGAGAGGCACTTGACATGATTATGGCTTTGATTTTCCAAAAATGGTTCCTAAAACGCTTGAAGAACGTTCTGTACTTCAAACGCTCATAACTTTCTTATACTAAGTCGGATTGACCCGAAACTTGTTTTTGAGCCTCTAGATGTCGGTAAAAATACTTATCGATCGAGTCTTGATTTATGTGCATTTAGTTTCTCACTACTCTGCTCGTGCATATGTCATGATCTCCTTCGCTGAGTCCCGAGCCGGTATGCATCGTGCGTATAGTTTGCTGGGTCCCCCGCTTGAGGGCCGGGTGCCATATATGTATTCCGGAGTTAGATGTGTTACGGTGTTATGATGTGTTTATGGTTTGCCGAACCATATATGATGTGATATTATGATGTGTGACGGAGATTACGGAGCAAATCTTCTGGAGTATAATGTGTGTGGCGCGAAAGGCAGGGTAGCGTCACGTTCCCCGGGTTCCGCAAGGGACCGGATACCGTTCTTGGCATGCATGGTTTGTGTTTCCAGTAAGTGTTTTTTTTACTTTGCATATCGTGCTTACTTTCTGTTCTAATCTTCTGTACTATTTATTCTGCTTGTGATTCTGTTCATATTACTCTATGTTTTACATGCTCAGTACATATTCCGTACTGACCCCCTTTCCTCAGGGGCTGCGTTTCATGCCACGCAGGTATACCCAGATGAATAGAAGACTTTTCTAGGAGGTGTTTCAGCGAGATTGGCGAACTCCACTTCCTTCCGGAGTGTTGCCGAGTCAGAGCGTATATAAGCTGTGATTTCTGATTTGTGTTAGAGACTTTGCAGACAGGGTCGTGGGTACAGAGCATCAGTTTGTAAGCGGCTTCATCAGCCGATGTGACATTTTGTGATATATTACAGATTTTATATGATTACAGATTTTGGTTTGATTTGAGAACGATAGAAAGAAAGTTTCTGAAAACCTTACTTTGTGTTTTATGCTTATCTGATTTGAAAGTCCGAAAAGAGTATGTATGTAATAAGAGTCAGAGGGTTCGCTTGGCTCCGAATATGGGGTCGGGTGCCCATCACACCCCGGTACAACTAGGGTGTGACAGTTCTTCTCATGCACTTTCAACTGTCTAGAAGCGTAAGCAATCACCTTCTTTTCTTGCATCAAACCAGCACCCAAACCAGAGCGTGAAGCATCACAATAAACAACAAAATTCTTGTCCTCTACGGGCAATGCTAAAATAGGAGCTGCTGTCAACAATGTCTTGAGCTTTTGAAATCTCTCCTCACACTTGTCGGACCACTGAAATGGCACCTCTTTCTGAGTCAAACGGGTCAAATGAGAAGCAATAGAGACAAACTCACGAACCGACTATAATAACTAGCCAAACCTATGAAACTGCGAATTTCGATCACTGATGTGGGCCTAGACCATTCCCTGATTGCCTGAATTTTGTGCGGATCCACTCTAATACCCTCCTTCAAAATTACTTGCCCCAAGAAGGACACAGAAGACAGCAAAAATTCACACTTGGAGAACTTAGCATACACCTTCTTCTCCCACAATACCCCAAAAAAAATCCTCAAGTGTTTGTCATGCTCCTCCTTACTTCTAGAATACACTAGGATATCATTAATGAACACTATCACGAAAGAATATAAATAGGGAATAAACACATTGTTCATCATATCCATGAATGCAGCTGGGGCATTTGTAAGCCCAAAAGACATAACTAAGAACTCATAGTTCCCATACCTGGTCCTAAAGGCTGTCTTAGGAACATCTTCTGCCCGAATCTTTAACTGGTGATACCCTGACCTTAAGTCAATTTTTGAGAACACAGAAGCTCCCTGTAGCTGATCAAACAAATCATAAAAACGAGGGATGGGATACTTGTTTTGGATAGTGACCTTATTAAGCTGACGATATCAATACACATGCGCATAGACCAGTCCTTCTTTTTAACAAACAACACGGGAGCACCCCAAGGAGAGGCACTTGGGCGAATAAACCGCTTACTCAAGAGATCTTGAAACTGCTCTTTCAATTCCCTTAATTCTGCTGGTGCCATCCTATAGAGTGGAATAGAGATAGGACGATTCCCTGGGTCTAAATCAATCCGGAAGTCAATGTCACGGTCAGGTGGCATACCTGGCAAGTCCGCGGGGAATGCATCCGCAAACTTGTGTACCACTGGAACTGAATCAATAGATGGAGTATTTGCGCCGGTAGCACGGATATGTGCCAAATAAGCTAAACAACCCTTCGTCACTATCTTCTTAGCACGAATGAAGGATATGACTTTCTTAGGGAGGGGACTAAGGTTACCTTTCCACTCAACTCTAGGTACCCCGGGCATAGCTAAGGTAACTGTTTTAGAGTGAAAGTATAGAATTGCATAATGCCGGGACAACCAACTCATACCCAAGATGACATTAAAATCTATCATATCTAGGATTATTAAATCCGCCCAAGTACTATATCCCATAAATGTAATCGCGCAAGAAGGGTAGACTCTATCTACCACTACAGAATCCCCGACCGGAGTAGATACATGGATAGGGGCATCAAGCGTATCACAAATCATATCCAAACCCACAGCAAAATATGAAGGCAAATATGAAAAGGTAGAACCTGGATTAAATAAAACAGAAGTCATCCGGTCATAAACTGAGATAGTACCTATGATGACGGCATCGGAGGCCTCAGCCTCGGGTCTACTTGGGAAAGCGTACAAGTGACGCGCCCTCCTGTAGCTTGTGATCCATTGCGATTACCCTGTCCAGTCTGAGCCCTACCCCTGTCGGGTTGCTGTCCACCTCTGCCTGCCTGAGGACTGCCTCGGTTAGGCTGAGCGCCACCCCTACGCGCAGTGTGGCAACCCCTCCCTGCCGGTGCACGGTCGTTGCCTCCTATATCTGGTGCAAATGGAGCTCGAAGAGCCTGATACTGAGTACCCTGACCACCCTTTTCTGAGTCTGAGGAAAAAACTCCTAATATGCCCTGGCTCACCACACTCGTAACAAGAACGGTCTAGCGTAGGTCGCTGAACCGAAGCCGACAAAGCGGTATAACCCCCATGCTGACTCGAAGACTGATAATTGACCCCTGATGGGCCCCCAGCAGACACTGGCATAGCAGATTGAACCGGACGCCCTGAATACACCTAGGAACTTTGACCCCTAAAGAAGGAGTTGTTGAAATTCCCACCCCTTCTAGCTTTCTTCTCCACTTGCTTTTCATGACTCTCTTGTCTAATCCCTTCAACAACACGGACATTCTCTACTACCTCCTGGAATGAAGCCCTAGTGGCTACAAGCTGAAGAGCTAATAGCTGAAGTCCAGTGTTCAATCCCTTCACAAAACGCCTGATATTTTCCTGCTGAGTACGCAGCAACTGAAGAGCATATTGGGACAAGGAATGGAAACGGGACTCATAAACAGCAACATAGTACGCGGAACATACTTCTCTAGAAATACTGAATAGAGCAGAACCCAAGTCAACGGAGGTAACCCAACTGGCCTGCATTCCACATATGCCCCCCTACACAACTTGGCATCACCTAAGAACTGAAAAGTCAGAAACTCAACACCATACTTGTCTACCACCCCTATCTTATGGAGCCTCTCATGACAATCTATAATGAACTTATACATATCCTATGACTCAGTACCATAGAAAATCGGAGGCTTTATTTTAGTGAACCCAAAAAATAAATCATGCTTTTCACCGGTCATCACCGGCCTTGCGACTGGCCTCAAAAATGCCTCGAAACTCGAAACTTCATCCAAACGAGGATCCACGACTGCGGCATGCTGAACTCTCGTAGCCTGAACTCTGTCTGGACCTGGGGCTGCTATCCATGCACCCCTACTCGCTGGAACGACCGGTATCGCTCCGGTCTGTGCCAACCCATATAACTAGTTCTACACCTAAGCCATCGCATTTGGTATACATGGAGCAGTTGCAGCCCCTGGCGGAGCTGGCACTGCTGCTGGCTGGGCTGGTGCAGCTGCATCTTCTGCGGCGTCATTAGGAGCCACTGGTATTAACAATCAAGTCACCCAATGATATCAAAAATCAAGTCAACAGAAGCAAACAACGAAAATAAGTCTCTCGACAACATTCTCACTACTCAGTCACTGATCACTCGTGTACATACATGCTAATTGGTGTCATTGCCCAATAGTCATGACCTGCAGAGGACCCATGGTGTCCGTGTACCACTCGTTCCGGAACGAACCTCGGACCACGAGCTCACAACTAGGCCACATACTCACCCCCGGTCAAATGTGCCTATTCATACATATAGGTCACATCCTCACCCCCGATCAAATGTGCCTTTTCGTATCTATACTTAATTATTGTCACATCGCTTTCAATAATAGATTTATCAATTTGTACCTCAATTTCACCAAGAAGATCATATTAACTTCTCACCACAAATATCATCAACATGTAGGTCACAACACATCGAATAGTGGCGCTAAGCCTACATAATCACTCAATCAATAGCATATAGGAATTTCAACCACACACATTATGCCTGAAGACTAAACATTTTTTCTCCTATCAATTTCACAACACATACAATCAACTAATCAATAGTAGAGCCAGAACAATGTGAATCACTCCGCTATAGCTTTTCCCTTCCGTAAATCCTAGGAACTCTCAAAGTCTAACAATTAAGATGCTAAATTAGTCACAAACACTCTAGTCAACAATATCAATACAATGAACACCCTTCCACCTTATCCTTTTCTAATGGGTGAATGATTACTAGGCGTAAATCATCCTAACATTGGCCTTAGCAGTCACAAACTGTCAATTCATAATGTTATTTAATCAATTTAACTCTTACAAGCAGTTTCTACGGTCAAGCTACCATTTTTATAAAACCCTAAGTCTCAATTCACTTAGTTTATGTCTCTAATAGTTTAATTCTTGATTAGAAAGTGATAACCCAACCCTTTAGATTATAATCCCACAACAACAATCATAACCCACCAACTATTAAAAGTCTATTAAGTTCTAGGGTTACTATTCCCAATTCACTATTGTAGACCCATTAGAAGGATGATAATCTTTGAGATGAACGCGTAATGAAGGAAGGAATGGTTGAGACTTACCTCTCAACAATATTCTTTCCCTATCTTAGAATTTCGCCCTAGGTGCTCCTTGGAAACTGTTTTGGAGTTTTATGAAGAAAGAATTCAGAACTAAGTGTTTAGAAACCTGGATTATGTCCCCGTCGATCATTGTGGTGGTCAAACCGCCGCTGCAACGGTCCCGCTGTAGTGGACCTCACTCAAACCTTCCCTCTGCTGTGGCGAGCCTGGTCTTGCTGTAGTGCAAGCGCAACAGCGATCCAGTGCCCACCCTAGCGGACACCCATATTTCCGACTGACCGCGGCAGCGACAGACGCCCCGCTACAGCAGCCCTGCCGCAGCAGTACCACTGTGCCAGTAAGCTCGATAATTTCCACAGTTTTTCACTCTGCCACCCAACACTTCATCCGAGGCCTCATAAACACAAAGAAAACATGCACATTCATGTAAAAACACCATACAGACTCATCTGTAGCCTCGGAATTCCCAACGGAGGTCTAATTTCCTGCGCCACCCCCCAATGTACTCAACACAACCAAACAATAATCACAAACAAGCCTATTTTTCAGTTCTTAGACGTCTACATTGAGTTTCTATTAGCTCGTTCTACCCTTGGAAAGGTTCTATTTGGTAGGGCGATCCTAGATTTTCCCTAACGACCGGGAGGGTCTTTACAAAAAGGCCTAATATTATATTATTATGTGTGTGGCTAAGTTAGACCCAATAACTATTGGCCTATGATGGGTAGACACTTTCTATAAATAGAGGCCAACTCCCCTTTCCCTTTCTAATAGAAAACTCTAGCATATTCTGTTCTTAAAAACGTGGTATAGTGGTTGACGTCCCATCGGTCAAGATAGCTAGTGTGGAAGTTGTTCTTAGGCTTAATCGTCGATTGTTACCGCTGATGAATCAATGGAGATGAACGGTACGCTTCCTTTATTCTATCTCGAGACAATGTTTATGATTATGTCTTAATCTCAACTCTGGCTACAAATTACTTATCTCACAGTTAAAGCATGTAACTACTTATTTATAAAATTAATTTCAACACTTAAAAGTGCTTGTGAGCTTGTGAACTATTTTCAATAAGCTAACCCAAATAAATTCTTAATTTATGTACTCTTCTGATCACCACTTATAAGTTGTAAATTGTAGGATGCCCATATGTGTTGAAAAAATTCTTAGCTTTTTGTTCCACCAAATCCCAATAGGTCCGACATGGAGAACATGTAGTCCTACTACTAATTTCATTTTATGATAGTAGTCCCTTGTAGCAATATAATTAATTAGCTGTGGAGAAATTTAACATTTTAGGGTGTGTTCGATATGAAGGAAAATGTTTTCCTGAAAAATGTGTTCTTGGAAAATAAATGAATTTCTACTTACTTTCTCATTTTCGGTTGGGTAGTGGAAAATAAATGAATTTATTACTTATTTTCTTATGTTCGGTTGGTTGGTAGAAAACAATTTTCAGAAAATACCACCCATGCCCCCACCCCATACCCCACCAACACCCACACCCACCCCATGCACCCACCCACCCCAACCAAATCCTACCATCACCCTCCAATGCACTTCATCTTTACCCACACCACCGCTCTATCCAACCCTCCCACCCACCCACCCACCCCCTCCTAAATTTTTTATTTCATATATTTTATTTTATTTTTATAAAAACTGGAAAAAAGTTTCTTATCCGCCCCACCACCACCCACACCACACCAAATTTAACACGCAAACTTTCCATTTTTATAAATGTAAAATTAAATATGAATACAAAATTCGGGAGGGGGTAAGGGGTGCGGGCGGGCGGGCGGGGGGGGGGGGGGGTGTAAAAAATCAAAAAAGAAATTTTTTTCAAAACTTTTTTTAACAATTTTTTTGTTTTTTGGCGGGAGTGTTTGCGCAGGGGGTGGGGTGGGGAGTCGTAAAAAAAAACAAAAAAAGTCAAAACGTTTTAAAAAAAAAAACAATATATATATATATATATATATATATATATATATATATATATATATAGTTTGGAGGGGGTGTTTTGGGGGGGGGGGGGGGGGGATCTGCTGTGTAGAAAACCCCAAAAGAAATATTTTAAAAACTTAAAAAAAAAAATTAGGGTGGGGTGGGGGTGGTGGGCGAGGGAGGTGTGTGAGTTGTTGGGGTTTGATGGTTAGGTGGTGGTAGGGTGGTTACTGAAATGTCAATTGTGGGCTTGTTTTCCCTAATTTGATTAGGGAAGTCATTTCCTCCATTTTTAAGGAACTTACTTTCCTAAAGAAATTATTTTCCAAATTTTTTAAAAAATTAAAAAACATTTTCCTTCGTACTGAACACACCCTTAAGCTCTTTTATTTTCACCCTTTCTCTCTTGCTTCAATATTTGATTTTTCTCAGTTTACTTTTCTTGATTTGAAAGAGCAATAAATAGTGGACCCCATAAGGTTATTCTCACTTCATCAACTCGGACAGTGTTGTACATGGAGCTAAATAGGGACTATGATGATAATGTTATGGGGGCAATTCGCACAATGCCCCTATTTGGGGTGGTCTTTAATTTTTGTTCCTCAAATTTGTGGTCTTTAATTTTTTACCTTCAGCATTTTTGGCGTGGCATAATTTAGATTTTTCAAGGCATAGTTTATGTTTAATTTCAGCATATATATCATAACATCCACACAAATTATGCTAGACAAGGTTAAACTTTAAAAACTCCACATAATCTGAAAAATAGTATAATTTTAGATTTCGCAAGACATAGTTTACGTTTAATTTCGGCATATGTATCATAACATCAACACAAATTATGTCGGACAAGGCAAAACTGTCAACACTCAGCATAATCTGAAAAATATTACAAAACATATGCCGCATAACTTAATTCCTATGGAATTTATGCCAAGCGAGGCAAAAGTTCAGTTTCCGAAGATAAAAATGTTACAGAAATTAAACATGTGTGGATATTTTCATTACGTAAGGGGAAAAAAGAAACATGTGTTGAACTTGTTATAGTTGTCTTGACTTTGCAAGTAATGTTATTGTCCATCAATTTTTTTTTTTTTTATGATAACGCTTATAGAGAAAAAAGTTCCCTTTTTTTCCTCTTTTATTTTCTTTTTTAAGAGCCAAAAATTATGCTTATGCTTCTTCATAAATATCTTTAGAAAAACAAGGAATCAGAAGACGATCAAGAATTTGGAGATGATCAAATTGTTTGGCCTAGATTGTAGGAAAAAAACAAGTGATTAGCTATTTTTTAGATAGTTTTTCCCCATAAGCACTTTTGAAACCTCGTCCAAGCACAAATTATTGGCAAATGTATTTTTCAAATTAATTAGTCAAATTCAAACGGCAACTTTCTAAAAATACTTTTTCAGAAAGCATTTATGATAAAAAAAAACACTTTCGAAAGTAAGCAGAATTTGGAACTTGGCCAAACATGCTAGTAGTATAAATGACAGGAAACAGTCAGTCTCTACCATTTCTGAATCTGCAAAGGAAAACAAGGAATCACAAAATTATTATAAGAATTTGGAAAAGATGAATGTTTCTATCTTAAAGAAGTCACTACTACGAGCTTTATTTTACCTGTTGAATGCAAAGAGTAATTTACAAACAATAATGATCAATGATTTCTCTCTCTCTTTTGCTAGTGGTCTTACTTGTAATTGGTACAACTATGTTTTCTAGTACTCTAGTAATTAGCTAAAGTCTACGACTGACAGCCATAGAAAAAAAGAAGAAAAATTGTCCTTTTTCTCTTTTCCAAAAGTATGACTTTTTATCCGACAAGAAGACAAACACTTAGGGGTTTCTTGACTATTCATTGTAAATTTCATCCAACATGATAAATTTCTCCACTGTATATTGTTGCTTAGTTTTAGTGATAGAGTTCCATTAGAGTATTTCTAGAAAACCGATTGATGAAATGTTAAGACATCAAAATCTTGAATTGCCTGAACATCATCATGTTCTTAAATATCACAGAAGAATTAGCAGTTCATTTTTTCACATTGTGTTACTTGGAATATGTTATATTGTTGCTGAAGTTTGAAGGTACTCTCTACATTCTTGTAACAAAGTGTACTACATAGTAAATTATTTTCTCGCAATATACATCAGTTTCGCGACCATGTGCCCTATTCTCTAGATTGAAAAAAGTAATGGAAAAGGACTACAACATGGGGCCAAGACAACAAAAGTTGTTCCAAAACTAATTGATACAGTTCAATTGTCACTAATCAACCTACAAGACAATAGAAATTTTCTACTTTTTAAATTTTGCTAGAGATGAGGATAAGTGAAGATAGTAATGGAGATGTTATCTGCAAATGTACATTATTATTTATTACAGTGTTTGTCTTGTTTTGTATAGTTGGCAGCCGTAGAAAAGAGAGGGACAACATCCTTGTTTTGTATATCTTATTTACATAATCAAGAATCATTAAGTAGTTTTTCTTTTCTAGGCATTTAATTAGGGGTAAGTTAGTAAAAACACTCATAATTTTCTAGAAGTGAACACTTTCTTAAGGGATGTGCATAAGCTAAAAAACCCACATATTATGAAACAGAGGGAGTATATTTTATTGTGCGAATAAAAGTCCCGTATTGAAAATTAAAGAAAATAAAACAACAATGTATAAGGTGTAGGTCTTTCGAATAAAACTCGTGCATGTTCGGTCTAAACCGGACAAGACCACACCTAAGAGTATATTTGAGCCAAATTAGTCAACACTCGTCTCAAAAGCCGATGGTCGTTCAAACGAGTATGATATAGCAAAGTGATGGTGTGGACTTGATTCGCAACCTTTTGATAATTTGGAGACATGCTCACACAAAAATGTCATGAAACTAATGTGACATCTTGTGATCGGAAACTTATTAGTTCGAAGGGCTTGGTTACGAGCCATGTAGAATTCAGTTCAAGGAGAATGGTTGGTTGTGTGAACAAAGTCAAACATTGATAGTTAAAAATAATTATATAAGGTGTGACGATACTGTTACTGGTATAGATTTTTTTAGGAAAGTTCAATCGAATTTGCTCATAAGTGAACATTATCAAACCAACTTAAGAGTGCACATATTTAGACTCTATTAGCCCAACAACATTAATCTTTTTATTTAGCTTCTATATTACTATATATTCCATCTCTCAAAGACAAGTAACTTAATTTTGCAACTTGATTTCTAATAAATGAAATCAATATAACATAATTAAACGCTATAATTAAAGGCGAATTCAACATGTAAAACTAGTGAATTCAAAATTATAGTAATCTTATACTCCTATTATTTTTTTCTGGTAAACTGAAATAGTATTTATAGCAAAAACAAGCATAACAATTAAAAGATCCCATTAACGGATGTGTCTGGCACAATAATATTATAAGCACAATAATATTAGATCCTTTTTTTGTCTTTTTTTTAAAAGCCCATAATGGGTTAGCACGACATCAGCATCCTTTTGTAGTTTCAACTTTTGGTGCTATTAGTGTTTTAAAAGGCGGGAGCGTGAGGCAAGATATTTTACTTAGCACGGGGCGAGGCGTAAGCCCCGAGACATGGGGCGTAAGCCCATGGATCTTTAAATTTTTAATTTATAATACAATAAAATAGTATAATAATACAAATATTATAAAAAAATACAATATATAGTTTAAAAGATTAAACACGTGTCATAGAAAACAAAACTTCATGATTTTACAAGCATAAATAGTGCAATAATATAAAATTGTTATGAGATGCAAACCAATTCTAACCTCTTAACTTTCAAACAATAAAAGAATCACAATTTCTTAAAATATATTAGTATCATACTATATAATTTACCCCCCTAAAAGAAAATATTCAGTAGGCTTTATCAGTATTATAATTAAAACATCACTGTTTATGAATAAAAAAAAAATCAAATGATAATTCTAAGACATAAGACAAAAACATGAAGACCAATGACAAGTAAAGATGTAAAATTCAATTTTGTATTTTTAAAAGAGATGTTAAGTTATATTCATCCTCATAGTGCTAATAGTAATTATGCAATACTATGGATTGTTACTTGAGTTACTCTCAATCTTTTTATTTCTACAGATGAAAAAACTAATAAGCATCATTCATTTATTAAAGAATTATGAGGATCAACGGTGTTAATTAAGGAATTTGACACATAATTTGCGTAAGAACTGTTAGGAAAGTCCCGAGTGTTGGGAGTTAGATGTGTTTAGGGCGTATAGTCTGGCCCTTAGGGCGTAAGCCTCATAGAACTAAGCCCCACACGTTAGCCTCGAGGCGTTTTTCCAGTGCCCCACACCGGGACGAGTCCTAAAATCGCCTTTCAAAACACTGGTTGGAACTAGGTACTCCCTTTTCCAATAGCAGAAAATTGTGGCACAAAAAGAATTGAGAAAAATAAAAGATACAAGTAAAATAAAACAATTACGGAGCAGCTAGCTTCGAGATCCACATGGCAAATCTCCCTTTGTTAATAAAGTAGCCTTGAGGGGTTTTTGGTAAGCCTCGAACCGGGGTCGCCCCAAAAATGTCTTTTAATACACTGCTCGAAGTATGCACTGGTCACATGGTTTAGTCGTCAAGTATGAAAGTTACAGAATAGGAATGAGTATTGACCTACCATGTGTGAGTGGGAGATGAAGGAATTAGATTCGGGTCACCCATGTGGGCCAACCCGAATCCATATAAATAATAAATATTAAATAAATATATTTTTATTATATATTTAGTTTGAGTTAAAAGGAAAGGACGCAACTGTTGGAAAAAGTTCACGAACAGTTGTAGCTATTTAGGAAACATAAAAGACGTTCTACAGGAAAGAACTTCTCACTTTTGAAAAAAAAAACTTTCCTTCCTTCATTCTAAAATAGAAAAAGTTCACGAACAGTTGTAACTATTTAGGGGAAGATTTTTCTCTCAAAAGATTTTATATTTTGTATTAGTTTTTCATATGTAGATCGATTGATCAAACCATATTAGAATATTATATCAATTTTAGTATGTTTTTCTTTTTCGTCTGGATTATCATTGTTTGAGATTTGCAATTATTAGCTTCTGCATGATGCCAAATTATTTTGATACCAACAGATGGTATCAGAGCCAATGGTTCAGTGAGGTTCAAGGCGGATTCAAATCAAGTTGCAACCAATTTCACGATAGTGAAGATTTTGTCTAGAGTACTACATGTGGATATGAATTTTATTTTCAACATCCCTGCTGCTGCATCTTTAAAAATAAAGCAAAATATTTTTTAAATCATTTTTAACGCATAATATTTCAACATTATTTTTAACCATGGCAAGCAACAATGATTTAGATTATGAAGATGAAGAATAAAGATTATTTTGCCATAAAATTAAGGCCAAGGGGAAATTTGTTAGGGTTTACTTAAATTTTCTACCTTATTTGGATTCTACCATAATTGTGTTTACTTCAAAAAGGATCTCTTGGTAAAAAAGTTTTTTTTTTTTTTTTTTTTTTGTGTGGAAAGGACACTACCATTATTTATCCCTTTTCTTGGAGGAAAAGCTTTGCACTACTATAAATTGAGGATATTCCTAAAAAACAAAAAAAAAAAACACACACACACACACACACACAATAACATCCACAATGTTGTCGTTTAGAGAGTTTTGTTCAGGGAAGATATTTTTTATGTCTTTATATTAGTTTTTCATACGTAAATCAATTGATTAAACCATATTAGAATATTATGTCTTTTTTAGTCTGTTTTTCTTTGTAGTCTGAATTATCGTTTTTGACACCTAATTTTTTACCTCCAATA
Organism: Lycium barbarum; assembly: GCF_019175385.1. Lineage (NCBI taxonomy): Eukaryota > Viridiplantae > Streptophyta > Magnoliopsida > Solanales > Solanaceae > Lycium > Lycium barbarum. The sequence continues at coordinate 85,298,639 of NC_083342.1, forward strand.
ATTTATTTTAATTACCCGGGATTCTTAAATCTCAAACAGAGTGAAATATGTATTTTCTATAAGTCAAAATAATTTTACAAATTATTTCGATAATATTTTGCCGTTTCATTTGACAAAATAACTTCGAATACATATTGTAAGTCATTAAAAAATAATTTACATATTTTACTATTTATATTGAAGCATTTGTCAAGATTAATTAGGAAAATAACCCCAAAACAATTATTCAATTAATTGTTTAAACTTTTTAGGGTCCAATTGGCAAGTAGTTTACTCTGTTTAATTCAAGAAACTTGATTAATTAAATAAATAATCGTTTTTACCTCTCAAAATTTTAATCTCTGCATAATCAATTTGCATTTTTTACACAATTTCAGATTAATCACAATCAATTAAAGGTTTAATTGTGGTTATACTTGAAAATTGTGTATTATGAGATTTATCGCGGCTACAATCGAAATGATCAACTGATTCGCCAATTATGGTCATAATTGAAATAGCCAATCTCATGGTTTAAATCAATTAAGACCATAATCGCAATTTAAGTATTTTTAAACAATGGCCCGTAGCTTCAATTTAATCAATTGGTTAATTAGTGATTAGTTTGGTCATAATTTGAAATGTTTAATTGATAGGCAGTTTTTGAATTATGGCTATTTGGTCAAGTGTCACATTTTGCCCCTCCTGATATACACGGGTATAGATGGATATACATGTATACTCATGTATACTGTGTATATAAGCTCAGAGCCCCTTTTATTTCTTTTAATTTAGGAAAGGCCCAGTCCAAAACCCAAAATCGGACCAGACCCGGCCCACTACTAAATGACGCCTTAACACTTCAAGGCAACCAAACGACCCCTCAATACACAAGCGTGTTTGTGTTGAGAAGGTCAAAACCCTAGACGATAAGATAAGCTCTCGATCGTCATCATCGTTGCCAGATATGGTAACGACGCAGTGTACTATTTACTTTTCAGTCTTTGTCAAGCCGATCGGGCAAGAGAAATTAATGCTCTTGCCCTCTCATACCAAACACCACCGTAGAGCAACCATAAGGGTGAGGTTATCCCCCTCTCTTTCTCTCTTTGCTTTTCTGTATCTCTTTAATTGTTTTTGTCTTATTTTGATTTCAAATGCTCGATTGTGGTTGGTTGATGGATAAATGGAGGGATTTTTACCCCCAAAACTCTCAATCCCACATCAATTGGAAGTCTCAAACCCTATAATTTGGGGGTTCTATATAAAGAACCCCAAAAACTGCCATTCGAGATAGACTTCAACATATTTACTTGTGTAACCTCCGGAAGAACCCATTTTTGGTTTTACACTGTTCTTATGATAAGTGGTGATTTTACCATTTATTATGGCCTCTGTGCATTTTTGTGTCCTTTATCTATGATATAAGGATATTATTGGTGTATATTGCTAATATTTCAAGTGCATTAATTTATAACGATAATTGGGATCAAACCAAGTGAAAACGATCCAAAATAGAGCTAAAACGAAGAAAAGGAAATTTCGCCAGAAAATACCCTTCGCAAACGCTAGGGTCTGGACACGAACGCAAAGAGTCCTTTTAGGGGGCAGTTTTGGAAATTCACGTTTTTGGTATCCCAAACCACATAAAACTCGACCAAGCTCTCTTGGAAACACATCTTTGGCAGAAAACACAAGTTTTGGAGGCTAGGGTTCCTAGACCACACTTTGGGTTGAAGATTTGGTTGAGCACTTTCTTGAACCTTTACTTCACTTCTTTAATTTCTTGCTTTGTAATGAACATCTAAGTGTGTAGTATTTATTTTCTTCACTTGAATCTTGTTTATGGAAACATTCTATGATTAAAGTGTTGGATGAAACTCTTGTTTTGCTTATGTATTGAATGATTTTTATTGCTAATGAAGTGAGTTAATGTTGTTTTAATTAATCTTATTCTTTAATGTTTCTTATGGGATTAGCTAACCCTAAGACCCACCCATTTACTTCGATTTGAGCTAGGAAGAGGAAAATTGAGGTTGGAAAATATTAATTAACAAAAATTTGAGGCTTTAAACCTCATCTAATAACTTGAGCTAGGAATAGGAAAGTTACTTGAAATATTATTAATTGTGCTTGATATCACACTCTAAGGCTTGGAAAAGCTTAGAGTGAAATTCATTGATTTGATCGGAAGACTTTCAATGAGATTTTAGAAACCATTATCTATTAACAAGAACTCCCTTTTAGTTGTAAAATCGTACAATACATTTGAGAGTTAGTTGAGAGTAATTTTCCTTGTATCCATACTTGTGGCCATTGATCATTTTACTTGCTTTCTAGATTAATTTATATTTTCGCATTAGTCATAATTTTCTCAAAATCAAAATATTATCAAGTATTTGGCTTAGCTTAGTTGGTGATAAATCCTTAACTTTCTTGATCGCCTAGTATATTGTTCCCTGTGGAATTCGACCCCGACTCATAGTTGGGTAAATTATATTGCATACGATCGTGTACACTTTCTCTTTGAGGAGTGTATTTGGACGTCATCAATTTTGGCGCCGTTGCTGGGGAATAATTTGGCATATTTAGGCTAGTTCGAGAAATAAGCTAACTTGATTTGGTCCAAACTTGTGAATATTTGTGTAGTTGTTTTTTTTCCTTTATTTTATTTTTATTTGGAAAAATGGCACCATTCCATAAAAATGGGTCAGATGGCAGTTGTTCATACTTTGATGACCTTTGTCCTTATTGTGGAGGACCCCACTCTTGGCAAACTTGTTTAAAGTCTCCCGGGGGAGGATTGTATGCACAGTATCAAACCCATGAGTGGAGCATATGTGATAGATGTGGCGGTCAAAATAGCCATTGGGTTAATTGTGATTATTTGTCTGTCCCTTCCCCCGAACCCCTACTATGACGATTATACTTTTTGTTGTGACAATGATAAGGAAATGGAAGTGGAACAAGTTGAGAATGGTCAAAATAGAGAGTTCAAGCTCATGATGGAGTGCCTACTTGATGGAGGAAATGAAAATCAAAAAGCCTTGGAGGAGTACTTGGAAACTAGTCTCCAAAATGGCTTGATGATTGAAGAAAAAAAAAATCCTCCATGGGCATTTGAACAAAATCAAGAAGAATTCTCATATGCTCAATATGAGAGGATAATGCCCATGTTGGAGGCCAACTTTGAAAAGAAGGAATCAAGAATTGAACATCCTCCAACCGACTTTATGCTAATTGGAGATACCAAAGAAAAAGAAAAGGAATTAGAGTCAACCGTGGTCATGAAAAATATGGTTGAAAATGACTCTAGTTCGGGAGAAAATGAGAATGTCAAAATACAAAAACAATTGCACATTGGGAGGTTGAAGTCTCACTCCAAGCATTTTTCAACATTGGATTTGTATAGTGATATGGGAATTGAGCCACATACATCCATGTTGGATGTTGAATAAGAAAAACAAGTGCGTTACATCTTGCAATTTGAAAGATTAAGAAGGCAAAATGACATTCCTCATTTGAAAGTCAAGAAGTGTAAAATGAAGAAATTAACGTTTGACTTGTTCATCTACTTACTACCCCAGCTGCTCGTGGTCACAAACTAGATTCCTAGTTGGTTGCCCAATTTATAAGTTCCAAATGGCGAGAGAAGTGGTAAAGTTGGTAACCGTCATGTCGCGACGTTAAATCAAGCGCTTGGTGGGAGGCAACCCATCGTTTTCAAAATTTTAACTCATTTTCAAAATTTTATTTTTTAGAATAGCTTAGTATATTATGTTTGACTAATCCACAAAGTTTCGAAATTTTTGGAGTTGATTTGAGCAGGTTGAGGGGTCGGAGCAGCCCCAAACTAGTAGCTGCTGGAACTTGCAGAAAACTGGTCTTAAGGCAATGCTTCGTGATAGATCTGACACTTGTCGCGATTGCGCATGTTGGAATTCTTAATACCTCGCAAACGCGTGAACACAGACACAATCGGATGGGGCCGGTTTCCAGGTAACTTAATCATTCAAAAGGAATGAAAAAGGGCTGAAAACAAAACAGTATTGTTTCCTTCAACAAGAAAACCCAAAAAAAATAAAAAATAAAATCATCTCATCTTTCATCCTTCAATTTAATAGCATTTTTCAAGTGCAAATCTCAAGGTATGTTGCTATTACTTATTCTCTTGTTCTTTAAATATGCTTAGTCCTAATTGTGGTAAAATAGTGAATGTCACGACCCAAATTACGGATCGTGCATGCACCTACCTGATTACTTCCTAGTAGGCGAACCCTCACCAACCAACCCATTATTGAAACTCACTTTCCATGCAATAACTGATAAATATAAACATTAAGTGAGAAAGCATAAATGACATTCTTTATAAAATTCACACTTACAATTTCCCGAGACCTAATCTAGACGTATACAAGAGCTTCTACAAGATAGAGGAATAAACTTAAAATGAAACGACACAACTTCTGCCTTGGAACGAGATGCACAGAAGCTATAGGAAGATGTCCGCCACTCCGATTTATCAAACCTTCAACAATAACCTGAAACATATCTACACCCGACAAGGATGTAGCAAGAGTAATATCAGTACACCACACGTACTGGTAAGCATCATAGACCGACTAAGATTAGTTCACGCAATACGATATAAAATCAATTAGGTATAGTCGTAATAGCTTTTTAAATCCAACCCGTACTTAAACGGTGCTGACATAAACAATGCTCGTATTCCATTACCATGTCAACGCAACACTAGGAAGTAAGACCAACAGACAACAACCAATTATATCCAAGAAGGACTCCTAGACTAATTAAACAACAACAAATTATAAAGGACAGACCTCAACCTCCCTATCAATCGACACTCAGTAGGACCACTAATTCTTACCTTTTTCCTCCTTACTTTAACATGCTCATAATTTAACGATTAAACATAACAGCACGACAACCCACATCAGACATTAGACAAAATTCACTTATCAATTACAAATAAGTCTAAGTAAAAGCAAATACAACCCTCAACTGTATCTCAACCATACTTTCAAACCTGGACCATGCTAAATGAAATCATTCCAACATCACCTTCCCTCATTAGTCAACGGAGCCATGAAATTACACGTAAAAACAACCGCACAACCATGTGGGCAAATCAAGTATAAATCACAGAATAAGTCACGATTCCATGTAATACAACCAAGACAAGTATCATCGCTATCACACGCATAGAAGTAAGTATCATGTAATGCAACCCGAATTAGTATCACATCCGTACACACATGCTAGATGGTATTTTTTGCCCAAATAGCCATGCCCTGCAGGGGACCCATGATGTCCATGTACCACTCGCTCCGTGTAACGACCCGTCTAGTCGTTATTTAACACTCTACGAACCTATGCCCAATCTAGGTCTAGGATCGTAAATAATAAGCCCTATGGAGTGTTTTAAGGGTTAAGAGTGGGAAAAATCAATTTCGGATAGAATTAGAAAATCGTGGACCGGGGAAGGAAGCGGACCTCTATAGCGGTCAAGGGACCGCTATAGCGAGTAAACGACCGCCGCAGCGGTTGACGCGGGACAGTGACCGCGTTTTTGTCACTTAGTTTATTTTACCCTCATTTATAATAAAAGACTCCCAAAGGCTACTATTAGGTTTCCATATGAAAGAAAAACTCTTGACATCAAGAAAAAGAGACTTTTCTTTGTCCTCCCCACCATTCCCTACGACTATTACCTCTCATGGATTCGGATGAAGGTTAGGAAAGTGAGAAATTCATGGGGATTCAATTAGCTATTCGTCAACGAGGTAGGTTATGGTTTACTTGAGTTAGACTTTGATTAGCGAATCACATATACTTTTAGAGTTGACGGGAGACTGCATGACTAGGTCTTCAGACATAGATTTTGGATGGACATATTCTATAATGTAACTAAAATCAAGTGTCAATAGTGGTTAGGGTGACAATGAATAATTATTGAATGGGGAGTGCTATTATAACTGAGGGGTACTTCGTTGTTTAAATTATGCATCCCTAGGGGTGGGTAATTCCTGTCTTTATTCCCGTTTGTAATGAAATATTCACATGGTTGCCTTTCTTGTTAACAAGAGATTGTATTGAGAGGACCGAAGTAAGTCGGGATTAGTACTACGCCCATCAAGGGCACAATTCATGACTTGTTTGATTTATTGCATCATTGCATTGCATGGGTTATGAGGAAATGCATGGAGCAGGAAAGGCTGAGTATGAGCAATTGTGTTATCTGGTCTTATGGTCGTTGAGTTGAATACGAGAAATCTATATGATATGGATCCGCGTCCGAGGTTCTTTCTGGAGCGACGGATTTATGGCTCGGGTCCGATGAGTATCCGGAACGAGTGGTACATGGAAACCATGGGTCCCCTGCAGGTCATGACTATTGAGCAATGACATCAATTAGCATGTATGTACAGCGTGGTTGGGCCCTTGCATCGCATTCTGCATTGCACTACATCTCATATTTATATGTTATGCTTGTATGTACTGCTAGTCTTTTATATTGCTTATTCATCTTTATGATTTCGTTGAGATTGTGTGTGGAATGGTGGATAATATAGAGATAAGTGTAGTAGCGGATTTCAGATAGTGAGCCACTCCCTAGGTGCATCGCATCGAAGTAATTAAATTGAGTAGATGAACTTCATGGACAAAAAGGGTAGAAATTTGAGGATAAAATGAACGTGGAGACAAGATTTAATAAGTTGGATGGAAGGAAGGGAATGGTGGGAATAAGTTAGAACACATGTAATTCTTGGGAATAAAAGAAGTGAATAGTTGGAGTAGAAAGGTAAGAGGGTGATAGTGAAGGAACCTATATCGAAAATCCGAGAACCTTGAATTATCTGTTTATCTTATTGACTTTATATTGTGTTGCGTAAACTAATCTTAGCCGACCTATGATGCTTACCAGTACGTGTAGTGTACTGATACTACCCTTGCTACATACTGTTTTGGGACAGTTTGGGACTGCCAGAAATTACACTTCGCGTTCGCGTCAAAACCAACGCATTCGCGAAGAGCAACAATTTTTTTCAGAGCTTTTACCCTTAGCGTTCGCGGAAAAGCCATCACGTTTGTGAAGGTTTTCTTTTTCGCTTGGACGGCCTTCTTTCAGGCATTTTTTCAAACGACTCAAGAGCACTATTTTTCTTGCTAGATTTCAGCCTAATCTAGCACCCACTTTCCCCCAATTTGGCCCAATAACCAAACATTCAACACTCTTAACCAACCTCACCCAGCAAGCATCAACAATTGGTGCACAAAAAAGTTTCAAGAATTAAGGCTGAAATTCAACCTTTAAAACATGTAAAGCCATGATTGTTTCTTTCACTGTAACGACCCGCCTGGTCATTATTGGACCTTCCGCAGCCCATGTATGAAAACCCAATTTCTGGTTATAAAATTAGTCCACAAGGAAGTTTTTTGTGTATATTTGTTTTGTCGTGATAAAATTGGTAGGAGTTAAAATGGTGTGGGGCCGGATAGCATAGCCTCACCGCAGTTGTCCAAGACCCGCCATAAAGGACAAGCAGACCGCTGCAGCTATCCAAGCGGACCAGACCCAGTTAAAAAACTTATTACGGGATTAAATCCCACTTTTCCACCAAACCCTTTTCCAAGCCATCACTTGGGATAATTTTGGGCAAAGCACATAGAGACGTGAGTAAGACTCCTCTGTCGTGATCTCTAGATTTGGAAGCAAGGGATGAAGACTCAGTGATTGTTCGTGGCACATGCTTGACCTCGAGGTAGGTTATAGTTTACTGTAGTTAGACTTTGATTAGTGACTCTTATATATGTGTAGAATTGATGGGAGAAAGCATGATTCGGTTTTCGAACACGACGTTCGGTGGAATACTAGTTAGGTTGGAAGTAATTATAGAATTATGTGGACTTATCGTCATTACGAGAAGTAGTCGAACCAAGTGTGTAGTTGTTATATTCAAGGGGAGGTGGTAGAGAGTGTGTATCCTCTTGGGGTTGATTTAATTGAAGGATGGGAGTTGTCTTACTAATGAGTTGACTAATAGAGAGTCTTGTTAGATCATATTCTAGAGTGGTTCGTACTTAGAACATAGTTAGCTTCATGTTGTACTATTGGGTGGGGTGACTTGTGTGGTAATTCGTATGTGTCTTTATTAGAGTACTCATGTCATGATTTAGCGGATGTCAAATCTGTGTGATTAATGAGCGGAGTTATATTTGGTCTTGTTATGACTTGGATAGCCAATAATTTGAAGATTGAGTACTCTGAGTTTACTGCTGAAGCCAGGACATGGCTTTCCATTTTGTGTGCTCGAATCTTACCGTCAAAGAACGGGTCAGATGTGACACTTGAGAGGGACAAAATAATTTGTGCGGTTGTGGATGGGTTACCGATTGATGTTGGCCAGTTCATTGTGTAAGAGATTCATGAGGTGGTTATGGAGATAACCAAGAGCCTATTCTTTCTGTCCTTAATCACATATCTATGCCAGCTTGATAGGGTGACCAAAAAGGATGGTGATAGTGAGAAGGGTCCTGAGAAGCCGATTCATCTGTTGAAGAAAAGACAGATAGGGAATGCACAGAAGAAAAGAAAGATTGATGTAGCAGCTCCATCCTTGGTTCGACTGCAGCTGCAGAGTCCATTGGTCCACTTCGAGATAGACCCTTTCCATTTAGATACATCTCTAATTAGTTCTATGGCATGGACGCACAGATTCTCCAGCTTGTGGCTAGTATCCCTGCGAGCCCAACTGGAGAGGGTTCCTCTACACGTCCGTCTAGGAAGAATGGTCCGGCCTTGTTGAGTTTTGTGCGGGAGAAGCAGAATATCAATGAAAAACTGGGAAAGATTGAGAGGAGACAAAAGAAGCAAAGAGAGCATGAAAAGAAAAAAAGCAAGTTTCTAACAAAGAAAATGACCACACAGTGACAGTCCTATGGAGAACAGGATGATGATGTAGATGAGGACGACTTTGTCCTACCCGAGACCAGTAGCTCCAACTCAGATTGATGCACATGTCAGTAGCGATTATCCTCTCCTTTCGTCGGCTAGTCTGATGCAGACTTCAGGGAGTCCCTCAAACTATTTTATGTTTTGTTTTGATATTGTACAGTGAGGACACTGCAGCGTTTTTAGTTAGGGGTGGCATGTACTGGCATATTATATTTTGTTTATTCTTGACTTGTGCCCTTACCGGGCTTTTATGTTATGTATGGATAATGTGTGCCCTTGTCGGGCTTATTTTGTGATAATTGGTGTAGTTGTGGAATAGTTTTTTTTTTTTTTTTTTTGTAGTAGTAGTTTCTTTATTAGTCTTGTAGCTTAGGTGTAGGTTCTCCTTTGAGCAAAAATGTGAAAACTTATGGCTTGTTTGGTACTAATAGAGTTAGTCTCTTGCATGTGAAGCTCTTAATTGAGCATACCCCTCCAATTGTTTTAAGTGAAATGAGAAGCAAGATACAAAGAAAGAATGATCTTTGTGACAACTTTTGTAACGACCCATTTGGTCGTTATAGTGTTTGACCCGTTGACCTTTCCCCAAGTCCCGTTAGTATGATCTATGACTTAATGAAGTCATTGGGTTGGTTTCCGTAAGGTTCGACTGTAAATTGAGTCATTGATAGAGAAGCTAGTTAAGTTAGCGAGTTAGAGTTGACCACAGTCAACGTCGAGTTAGGATGACCCCGTGTCAATGTTTTGGAAGTTCCAACATGTTATTATGATGATTTTAAACTTGTCCACAAGTTTTGGTGAGGTTCCAAAGAGTTTCAGATGGGTTTGGGTTTTGTCGCGCTCGTATTCGGTGATTTCGCCGGAGGTCTGTGGATAGAAATGGCTCCAGATTTATCATCCGACCTTTTTTGGGTGAGGTTTGAAACATTAGATCCGTATTGAAATTACGAAGCTATAGAAAAAAGAATCATCTCGTTTCGCCTCCGTATGAGGGAGATATGACCATTTTAGTACGGACTGTTCCAGCAAAGGCCGCTATAGCCATACCGCTGCAGCGACCAACTGACCACTGCAGCAGCAGACAGGGGTAGAATGCCCTATTTTTATACCCCAACTTCGAACCCTTACCCCCCAAGGTCCCTTTTTAAGTGTTTTTTTTAGTCTTTCCCCTCATAAACCCAAAAACACTTCCTTAGAATGTGAAAGGCTATTTTCCTAGGGCTAGGGTGAAGTTCCTTCTTGAAGGTAAGTGAAAACCCTTATGTGATTCTTTATCATCCCTTCTTCAAATCCCATGACAAGATTAAGCTGTATTAATGGTGGGTGCAAGATTAGAACCCAGGAATTGATGAAACCTTCAATAGTTGAAGGGTTGGGGAGATAGCAATGGGAAAGCATTCACAAGCATTTATGGGGAGATTCTAACCTAGTATTCGTTATTTATTTGTCGATTATCATCCTCTCATAGTCATCCTACACACTAATTGTGAAGAACTAATGGGTTAAGAACCCTAGGGCTAAAAAAAGAAAAGATGAATTTAGATATCTTGTGATGAATAGAATTCTATGAAATTAAGATTGAAGGTTAACTAGATGATGGATAACATATTATGCACTAAATTTCCCATTTTACCCTCATGAAACCATATTCACATTGTAGGGGTATTGTGGGTATTTTCTGAAAGTATTGCAATATGGGTATCGTTGGACTCGTTTAGACTAGTAGAGTACTATTTTAACTATATTGTATCTGAATATTCAATAAAATTATAGTTTTACCCTTGTGGCTCGGGTTTGGCTATTTTGGGTCCATTTTTGGGTTTTGGGTAAAACTATGGCAATATAGGTATCCTTAGATTCGTATTCTGACATAGAATTCATATTTGATAGACGTTAATAATTTTGAGGTTCTCCAAAGAGGAAATCAAGGCTACGGTTTGGCAATTCGAGATTGTTGCTCGGCATTCCAGGTAGGTTATGGCTTACTTTAGTTAGACTTTGATTAGCGAAACGCATGTATTGTGTAGAATTTACGGGAGAAAACATGATTAGGTCTTCGGACGTGGTGTTTTAGTTGGATATTAGCAAGGTTGGTATGATTTCTGATTTTGTGGGCTCGTCGCCATTACTTTATGTACTGAGATATGAGGTGTAGTTGTATTCATATTGTGGTGGTTCAGGGTGGATTTCTTCTAGGTTGATTGTTGTTGGTGGTGGCTTGTTGCCTTGTTATTGCGATTTGACTTATTACCTAAGTTGTCGTGTTGTACTCAGTTCTCTCTTATTGTGACACATATCATTGGAGAAAGGAAGGATAATGAGTTTAGGCTTGAATTGTGATATAAACTTACGACAGTACGTAGATGAAAACTTGATGTATGATTTACTGCTGATGATAATATATAGAAAAATGCAGCACCTTGATGATGCAAGACTTAGAGGCATACTTGCTATATGTGGAGGTAAAGAGGGACATGGACTCTTATGTTGGGTGAGACGGTTTATATGACCCATTTCATGGTTGAGTTGATCTAAGTCTTGATATGACTTGTGGCTTGTGACTTGTACTTTCACGGTTGCTTTATTGGTTGCATTGAATTACCATGTTTACACTTATTCATGCATTCATACACTCATACAGGATGGAATGGTTCGGTAAGGATTCATGAAAGCCTTGTGGCATGATGCCTTGTGTTTGACATTGATGTTGTTAATTGTCCGTAGTCCATACATACTAATGAACTGAAATACATTGAGACATACATTGTGATGTGAAATTAGTGAAGAAGTTAATCTTCTTGTTGAACTTGTGATGCTATTTGATGCTAGTTGTGAGCTTGTGGTCCGAGGTTCGTTCCGAAAACGAGTGGTATATATATGTGTGTGTGTGTGTGTGTGTGTGTGTGTGTGTGAACATGCACATTTGACCTTGCTTCACCCTTTTTGAGTGCAGATTATGTTCCAGAGATTCCCTCCAGACTACATCTCTAGCTTGAAGCTAGTTTGCTCGATCAGATCCGAGGGTGAGCTTCTACCCATGCCATGCCACCTGAAGATCTCTCTTTCCAGATGTCTAATCTCACTCTAGACATTATTTGTTATTATATTTGAGATATACTTCATTCTTTAGAAATTGTTGGTTAGAGTCCTTGTACGATAACTTTCAGATCTTAGGGGTGTAATAGTTAAGACTTCCGCACTTATATTATCTATTAATTATGAATTGTTGTAATTATTTATTCATTCACATGATCATTGATTGTTTAAGTATACATGATGAAAGAAGTTAAAATTTGCTAATGATTAATGGGTTAACGGATAAGGGTTCTCCTACTAGTGATAATAAGGTAGGTTTCCGCACGATCGGTAATTAGGGTTGTGACAACTTTTTGGCTCATTTTGTGACTCTTTACCTACTAGATGGTTTTACTTTGGATTATGAGATATTTCTCTATTTGTTCTTGCTTAGGAAGTGAAATTGATCCATCTTGACTAGTTCATATGCCATGTGTGGTAAGTGTTTGTTGAATAATTCTTGTGCTTACTTTTATTAACTAGAACTTGCCCGGTTAGTCTTTCAATACTAATTTTGGTTATGTTGATTGGAGAGATGACCTTGGGCTATCTTTGTGATTTTTTTGAAAAAAAACCTCTTTAGTCTTTCTAGCCTACCATTGCATAAATATCATCACTAGTAACCCCATTTGAGCCTTTGACCTTTTCTTTGATTGCCACATTACAAGCCTTTATCCTTTTTGATGAAATTCTCTCTTTTGAACCTTTCCCTCCTTGAAAATTAAAATTGTGAATATGAGGCCAAAAGCCTAAGTTGGGGGTGTTAGTGTTGCTTGAGAAGTGGTAAAGAATGGTGTTGTGGTTTTGTGAATAAATGCCTAATGGAAAAGTCAAAAGAAATGAAGAAAATTTGAAAATACACAAAGGTTGCAAATTTTTTGTGCAACAAAAAAAAAAGGTTGCACAAAAAGAAGTTGGAATAATTGGGGAAACTAGTATGCAAAGGAAGGAGTGATGTATTGAAATAAAGAGGAAAGTGGACCAATTGAAATGGAAAATGTTGTGTAGTGTTCAAGAAGGGCGTAGTCACTTATATGGCACCCACAGTAATTCACCTAGTGGGCGAACCAATCCCCTTAACCAACCATCCAACGATTACCATTTACCTAACCATTTTTAGACACATCAAGAATATAAACAAAGTAATAATCATCCAAACGTCTAGTCATGCCATAAATGATTAACAAATGTGGAAGTCTAACTATTACAATCCCAAAATCCGAAAGTCGTCGTACAAGGACTCTAAAACATAACTGTCTAAACAATGAACAACTGTCTGAACTAAACATAAATGTCTGAAATGAAATAGACATCCAAAATGAGAAAGATCTTCAGGAGGCCTGGCATGAACAGGAGCTCACCCTCAAATCTGTCGGTAATTGGCCTCACGCTAAATATGAGGTCTAGTAGATGTCTCTGGATCACAATCTGCACTCAAAAAAATGCAGCAAGGTAGTATCAGTACAAACACTATGTACCGGTAGATATCATAGGCCAACTAAGATTAGTATCATGCATAAAATCACGAAATCAATAAAATAGACAGATAGGCACAACAACACATAACCACAAGAAATTATCAACAAGGATCATCCCACTAAATTAGGATAAGCCCACACAACCAACAATTAATAAAGGTAACTCAAATCATGTAATCACCAACACAACTGTATCTCACGAATTATCTCAACTCTGTCACATATATGTACACACATGCTAAATGGTAATGTTTTCCCAGATAGCCATGAGCCAATGCAATGCAATAAATAATAGAAGTATATCAACCGTGTACACACATGCTAAATGGTATTGTTTTCCCCAATTAGTCATGAGCCGATACAATGCAATAAATAATAGAAGTATCTCAACCGTGTACACACACATGCTAAATGGTATTATTTTCCCCAATTAGTCATGACCTGCAGGGGACCCATGGTGTCCATGTACCACTCAGTCCGGAACTGATCTCGGATCACGAACCCATAACTAGGCCACATCCTCACCCCCTGTCAAATGTGCCTTTTTCATATTTTTGTTATCTTTCTCATCACAATGTATTTTCGTTCCACAATTAATTAAGGAATGTGAACAACCAATAAGTCAATATCAAGGAGTCACCATGTCACAAGTCATATCAAGGCTCAAGAATCAATACCATGAATAAGGGATTCCTTCAAGTCAACAAGAAGAGTATTCATTAACTCCTTCTTTACCATATCAAAATAGTTAATCACATAACCAATCAACCAATTATCAAATAAGGGAATTTCCAACCACACTTTATTTCTGAAGCCCTAATCATGCTTCTTCTATCAATTTCATAACACATACAATCAACTAATAAAAGTTTAACTCAAGTAGACCGTAACCTACCTTAAAGCATAATTGGGACAATGCAATCACTCCACGATAACTTTCCCCTTTCGCAAAGCTTCCGAACGTTCAAAGTCTAGATATATAGCGCTACATGAGTATTTGAATCATCTACTCAAACAATACAACAATTGGGGAAAAGAACCCAACTACTTCTACCCTTTTTAAATAGGTGAACTATCACTAAGCGTGAATTCATACTATATTGATCCCAATACTCATATTCTATCAGTTCATGGGTTTCTAATCATTTCAACCCTTTTACAAGCAGTTTTTATGCCAAAGTTACCATATTTATGAAACCCTAAGTCTCAATACATCATTCCCATCATGCAATAATCAAATTCTCATCCTAGGAAGTGATAGTCTACGCTCCCAATGATTACACAGCAATGAAATCAATAACCCATTTATTTATTCGAGGGTTTACAGTTTCTTGGGTTCTATCCTTTCCTTCACCATTGGAGACCCTTTAATTAATCATGGAACCTAACACTATGATAGAATGAACAAGATGAAGGGTTGAGACTTACCTCTCAAGAGTGATTTAGCCCTAGCCTTAGAATTTCGCCACAGGAGTTCTTGGAAATTATTTTGGAGTTGTGTGGGGAATGGGTTCGGAATAAAGAATATAAAACACGGATTCTACCTCACATCGACCGCTACAGCGGTCGATGTCTCACTGCAGCGGTCACGCTATAGAAGGAAGCTGATGTGCCGCATAATTGTGGCACATTTGATGCTGTTAACGGAGAGTTTTACTTATTTTTCAAGAAAGTTAGTGTCGTTTTTATGGGTTTTATCATGTTTCAGGTATTTAAGGGCCTGAGAGGCTGAAGTGGGAAGATTTAGCATAAAGAGGTCCAAAAGACAACTCATTGTGGAAAAAACTGAAGCAACCATTTCCCGAGAAGAAACACGGACCATGAAACTGACCGTGGAACGGTTGTAGGGAGTCATGTTGGAAGAAGAAATTCACGCCATTTTCTATTTCATGATCCGTTAAAAGGAGCGTCCAAATGATCCTGAGGCCAGAAGGATGGCAATTTCACAAAGAGCAGAAACATTTTCACGGTCCGTGAAAAGTTCTATCGGGCCAGAGATGTTATTTTTTTTTTCCTGAAGAGGATTGGCCCACTATAAATACCCATTGTAGGGTTTGTTTAGAACACTTTTTCCCATAATTCAGTTTTAATTTCCTTAGTATTGAATACTCATAGTTGTTGGGAGTTTTTTGGGGATTACAAACAATTGCGGTTAATTTCTATTCAATTCCAATCAATCATTCGTGAGCATTATGATTTCAATTATCTATTTTCGTTCTTCTTTCTCTATGAGTAGCTAAATTCCCTACTAAGGTTGTGGACCCAAGGATGGGTGTATTGCGAATGGGTTTCTAGTTGTGATATATGCGTAATGGGTTGTTAGGGTTTGTTAGTTCTTCAATATTCATTGTTAGTTGATGGTTGCAAACATTAGCATATTCCATAAATCTTGATTTATTTGGGAAAATAATTAGGGTTTGGTAAGAACTAATAACAAGAACTCAAGGCTTTAAACCTTATTTAATAAATTCACTTAGGAATTTACTTGGCATAATTAATCATTCTTCATATATACTCTTTTGTATTTGGGAAAATCATAAATAGATATTGTTCTTCATTATTGGAAAATATTAGGAACTCCATTAGAGATTAAGTGCACTCATATGACGACCCATTAGAAGTATATCATATTAAAACCCTAAGCATTGCATTCACCTGGCGGGAACACAACCTTGGTTTTTTTTACCATATATTACAATCCAAAGCAATTAGTTAGCAATTAGTCATAAACAACCAACTATCTACAAATTCATCGGAATAAGACATTAGACCTAAATAAAGTATTCTACGATTTTAGTAACCTTTTCACACCATATTCCCTATGGGATTCGACCCCAACCTTGTTGGGTTACTATATTTGACATCGTCCACTTTACGCTAATAAAGGTGTAATTTGAGCGTATCAAAAGCCTCCCGCTATGGTGGACCTCATTAATCCCCAGCTTCCCGCGGAGGCGAGCCTATCACCACTACGATGGACCCGCTACAGCGGGACCTTACCTGCTGCAGCGGTCTATTTTGACCAACAACTCGGTTTTCCACTAGTTTTTCACTCAAAAATCCCAACTCCAATCCGAGGCCCTACAGTCGCAGACAAAATATGCACATATGCATAAAAATACGCTACGGACTCACCCGCGGCCTCAGAATTCCCAACGGAGGTCTAATTTTCTAAGTCACCCCCCATAACGACCTAGCGGGTCGTTACAAAGGATTAGTTTAAAGCATAAAAGAGCAGGATATTTAAGGCGTTTTATCTTCAGTTCCCTAGCATTTAACATTACTTATAAACTCTCCTTGTCATTTATATCCTTTAAAGGCCACGTTCATCCTCTGATTTAGCACTAATTGGCATATTTGCAGTCTTAGCCTAATCAAGAGTCAAAAAATGAGAGTTGACTTAATCATGTTAAATTTTACATATAAAATAAGTTTGAAATGGCCTGAAAGGAATTTGATGTGTTTACTTGGGATCCATTTCCATTTGACTTAGTATAAGAATATTTGAACAGCCTTGAATTGAGTCAGCATGTCTTATGAGCACCCCTCTTTTGTTTCCATGCTTAAGCTGCGTATTAAAGATTAGTATGAATGCCGGTTTCAACCCCCCCCCCCCCCCCCCCCCCAATAAAATGTCACCTGATTAATGGAAGCCTATCCACTTGTCTCATGTTCTTGCATAACTCATTTAATATTATCCATGGCTGCTTGAGTTGCATAACTCGTAGGTCAACTATATTCTACGGATCATTAATACTAGGGTGATTAAAATCTTCCCTAGGGGATCATCAGAATTCTTACCTCGAACTCTAGTTTAAAAGGATTTTTCTTTGTTTGAATAAACCCTTTTACTTCGTTTTCCTAATTTTCGTTATAAAATTAGGTGGCGAATCTAAAAATACAAAAATCTGAATAGTGTCCACAACCTCCTAGTTGCTTTTATGCACCTGTGTAAAAGTGAATTGTAACAATCGTCGTTTGAGGTTTGTAATTATTAGCTTCCGCATGATGCCAGATTATTTTGATCTCAATAGGGGATGCGTGGGTTTGGGTATGATAGAGGGGAGTGGGTGGTTGTGAGGATGGGGGTGGGTGGTAGGGTGGGGGTGGTGTCGCGGAGGGTGGGGGTAGGGTGGGTTTGGGTGTGACGGAGGTGGGAGTATAATGGAAAAATGAAATACGTAACCACGCAAAAACCATCAAATCCGTGATTACAAAAATTAGGCTTTTTCATGGTATTGAAGTGTTACAAAAGTGTTTGATTTTCGTGAATGATATTGATCTTATGACAAAAGAAAAAAAGCTTTTACTAAATGATAGTAATAGAATAATTGTAGCAATACACTTCCTTGTCAGAGCCATGCTTGCAGCGTAGATTGCCCTAGTATTAGAATTTAGATAACTAACATCACACATTATTTTTGCTCGACTTGCTTGACGTAAATCGATTGATCCTAGTTAAGTTCATCAAGGAAGTTTTACTTCACTAACAGTAATAAATTATCAAAACATTTTCAACAAAAAGGTCTAAATGTAGTTCTGTAAACCCTGAAACTTCCGTTTAACAGATGTAGAACATACTTAGTTTGGCATGTCTAGTACTAATATCATTTGCTTTTTCTCTTTCCTGTTAGATCTTGATATTTAATTGTCTTGATTTGTGGCTAATGCTGAAATGATCCACAGAACATGATGTCTAAGCTGGGTAAAGTAACATCATATGTTACTCCTCAACGTAGAATTTCATCTTCATTATGTATTTCAAAAGATTTATATGCTGGAGTTTGGCATTGTACAAATTCTGTATTCAGTGTTGTTAACTTGTTTTGACCACAATATATTTGAGATAACAACAACAACATAACAAGTCACAAGTGGGGGACCACAATATGGTTGAGATCAATGTTTAAAATATGGCTTTTTCTCTGGCATCTTTGGTATCCTGCAATTGGCCGTTAAACATCTCCTACGAAAATATATACTGTGTTACACATATAGATTCTGTCTTGCTTAAGTGGGTCTCCACCTGATAAAATGAAAGGCATTTCCAAGTTCCAACAAATCCTGTTAAGTAACCCTAGATGCTATACAAACTACACTAAGTGCAACCAGAAATAGAAAATTTAATCTAAACATCCCAAATGGTTATGCATGTTAAGCTTCTCTTTGAGCTTATAATATTTCCTAAGCTTGAAACCAATCTGCTCGCGGAGGTATGATAGTGTAACGACCCATTTGGTTATTTAGCGCTTTTGGACTCTTTCTCAATAAAATACTTTTTTCGTAGTCTTAAATGGTATTTTTGATTTGCGGGGATAGGTGGCACGGTTATATAATTGATGGGTAATTTTTGGAATATATTTATTTAATGTGTGAATATTTTATTCGTAGGAATTTTATTTGCACACAAATAAGATATAAGTTGGTAAATAAAGTATTTGACGGAGTGGGTAAATTTTAAATACTCAAAGTGGTTAAGGGCTTAAGTGAATTGGAAAACTATTGAAATAAATTATGAGAAAATTACACTGTATGTTAATTGGGGCAACAATGCCCTATTCCACATTGATGTGGGTTACGATTTACTTTAGTTAGACTCTGATTAGAGAATTGTATGTAGTTGTAGAAAGTGACGGGGATAGCATGATAGGTCTTCGGGCATGAAGTGGAGGTGAATTCCAATTAGGTTGGTTCTGTCGGTTGTTATGTGGGCTTGTGGCCATATGTGTTATTTTCTGTGATTATCACCTGTTTGTATCTCCGTAACATACTAGCTCACTCATCACATGAAAAGAAATGATAATATTGATAATTGAACAGCGGACAGTAATATGACTTGTGCTTGTTGATTGTAGGCTTAATACATATAGAGGCCCTTAAACTTGTCACAAAATACTGCGCTATAGCACTAACGGAGACGGAGCCGTTAAGTGCTATAGCACAGTATTTTACTGCGTTATAGAAAAAAAAAATTTGGTACTTCTATAACGCAGTAAAATACTGCGTTATAGAAGTACCAATTTTTTTTTTGTATAACGCAGTAAAATACTGCGTTATATAAACAGTACAAAAAAAAAATTGGCCAACTTTATTTTTTGCAACACTTAGTGTTATTTTTCATACTTTGACCAATAATTAGTTGTGTGTCAAGATTCCGAAACGTCAATATTTTATATAGAACCTGATATTTTTTTCTGCGTACAATAATGTAGGCTCAATACATCAAGGATACGTAGACGTTCGGATCGTCATTTTAGGGGTTGAAAAGGTGCCCGAAGTAAGTTTTGTTTGAAAAAACTCAGTGTTTTTTCCATACTTTGACCAATGATTAGTCGTGTGTCAAGACTCCAAAACGTCAATATTTTATATAGAATTATCCCCAAATCTGATTTCTAGTAAAAACCCCTAAATTGGGTATGAACCCTAATTCTCCAAATTCGAAATTCAACGTTAAAAGTGAAAGATATATGATTACTAAGCTTAGATTCACAACTTTTATCATCAACATCATCAATTTATCATATAGGACCCTAAGGGAAAATCTCCCAAAACCCTTCTTCAAATTCCAACTCTAAGGGATTGTAAAAGGGAAGGAGGAATTCTAAGATGATTGTGATTAAGGAAGAGTAAAAGATTGGACAAAGTTTTACCTCCAAGAATCTCCTCAATTTGTCTCCAAGAACAGTTTCTCTAAGCTCCAATATTGAGATATGAAATAATGAGGGTCTAAGACTTATTCAAGACACATTTAATGAAATGTCACTGCCCGTGACCGCCACGGCGGAGGGAGTGCCGCTACAGCGGTGCTGCTACGGCTGCTGGGACACCACCGCAGCGGTAAAGCCTAAATCACTCATGACCGCCCCAACGGTCATCACACCGCCATAGCAGTGCCGCTGTTGCGGGAATCAGACACCAGCTTCCCCATAAATTTTCTAAGTTTCAATCGAAAATCCGGGTTATTCCCGAGGCCATCTGCTCACAACCCGACCACCTAAACCCATACAAAAATACACTGCGAACGCACTCGTGGTCTCGAAATTTCCAACGAAGGTCTCATTGACCGAGTCAACCACCGGTGCCTACTTCCCATTTCCCATCCAAAGTCCTGAAATGCACCAAAATGCATTGGGAACCGAACCAACCATACATACAGGTTCTAAACAACCATCCGGACCTCTCGGAGTTGACGAAACTCCGAAAAAGGTCCGTTTGCCTAAAAGTCAACTTCGGGTCAAAAGTGAGTCAATCAATGTTCGGAAGTGGCGAAAGTGCCAAAAGAGCTATAATGACCAAACGGGTCGTTACAGAAATGATGGACTAGTGCGATAACACTAGTTTTTTGGTCACTTGATTGACTAAATAATGAGATGTCAAACCATTCACATGTACCAATCAATATTTGCAATGCCACTTCTGTTAAGTAGTTTCTCTTATGGTACTCGGTGAGCTTTTTTTCAAAAAACATATATTTTTGTGTGTCAACTTCTATACTTGCTATTATGAAAAAAGAAAATATTGAATTGGTTATGAGTCATTTTCCACTCAACAATTGAGAATATTCTATGTTCATGATCGGTTGATCTGCATTGACTTTGTGACCCATTATCTGATTACCAACTGGTAGAAGCACCAAACAAGGTGACATTTGGAGCCACATACCTAGGATAGGATTTCAAACACAAAGTAGAAAAGGCAAACTTGAAGAATAACATCATTATCTGGTATTTCTTCTCCCTGTTGTAGTTTTCAGTAACCAAGAGAGCAGTCTCAGTCAAACCAAGTGTAAGTCTTCCTCTTAAACTTTGTACCTTTCTTATTTCTCCACTATAACCTGACTTGGGACTTTACCTTTTGTTTCACCAAGTCAAACCATGATCATTCTCGGTCCTTTTGGATAGATCAAGCAGAATAAAGCCTGAGTAAGTTTAGAAATTGAGAACTTCGAAAGTTTCTAGCGAAGTTCCTTTTAATTTAACTTTGCTGTATTTGGTAAAACTTTCGGCGTAATTGTTCTGAAATTTCTAGTCTGGTATGGTCAACGTCCACTTAATTTCCAAGGAGAAGCGTGTGTGCCTTTGCCTAATGCATAAAGAAGTCCAGCTTCAGTGACTAACAAAGTGCCTAATCAGGGGACCACAATATAAAATATTCCTAGCTTGACTTGTTTGGTTTTGATTCTTGCCGGTTTTGATTCTTGCCTCTTCAAAAGAATTACCAGGAAGATGGGGCTGTTCTTAATTTCATTACAAAAGCAAATGAGCATAGACACTTGCGAAGATCAGGTGGAGATGGCAGACTGTGTTGTCGTTTTTGTACTTGACAAAATCACAAACTTATTAGCAGAAGAAGCAACACTGCTTCAGGGAGTCAAGCACGATATCCAGTATATCAAAGATGAATTGGAGAGAATGATAGCCTTTCTTGGTGTGGCTGATGCTTTAGAGGACGGAGATGCAGAGGTCAAAGTCTGGGTTAGGCAAGTGAGAGATGTCGCCAATGACATTGAGGATGTTCTTGATGAGTCCATGCTCTTTTCATATGATCATCACTTCCGTAGATCTTGTTGTCTGATTGCTAAATTGGTTTTCTCAATCAGAAACATCAAATTCCGTCATAAACTTGTCTTTGAAATCAAAGCCATCAGATCAAGACTCTGCAATATTGCAGAGGGCCATCAGAGGTACCATTACAAATTTTATGTCCCGGAGCAAGGTTTAAGTTCTAACCGTGCCTACGATACTGCAAATGATCGTAGAGGTGATGCATTATTGCTAGAAGAAGCTGAGCTCGTGGGCATTGAAAATCCCAGACAACAGCTAATCGGTTGGCTCGTGGAGGATGATCCCAGACTTAAAGTGGTTTCGGTGGTAGGAATGGGAGGTTCAGGAAAGACCACCCTGGTTAAGAAAGTGTATGAGGATGCAGCAGTCAAGAAAAACTTCAATAGCCTTGCTTGGATAACAGTTTCACAGTCCTTCAAGGTTGAGGAGGTTTTGAAAGACATGATTCATCAGCTCTACGAGGAAGTGAAACAGCCAGCACCTGAAGGACTAAGCACCATGAACAGTAATAGACTAAAAGCAATAGCAAAAGTATTCCTGCAATCGAGAATGTATTTGCTAGTTTTTGATGATGTCTGGACCATTCAAGCTTGGGATGCTATCAGATATGCTTTGCCTGATGTAAATAGTGGAAGTCGTGTTATCCTCACAACACGTCTTTTCAATGTAGCTTCCTTTTCTAGCATAGAGACCAATGGCTATGTTTATGAGTTGAAGGCATTGTCTGCAGAAGAATCTTGGATTCTTTTCTGTCAAAAGGCATTTCAAGGTAATTCATGCCCTTCAAACTTGGAGAACATTTCTAGGAACATCTTAAAGAAATGTGGTGGATTGCCGCTGGCTATTGTGGCTGTTGGTGGGGTTTTGGCTACAAAGAACAGGACTAATATTAGGGAATGGGGAATGCTTAATCACAGCCTTGGCCCTGAACTGGATAGCAATGACAAATTTGATAGTATGAGAATCGTTTTGTTACTCAGTTTCAATGATCTCCCCTACTATCTTAAACCATGTTTCTTGTATTTGAGCATTTATCCCGAGGATCATCTAATTGAGCGCAATACACTGATCTACCGGTGGATAATAGAAGGGTTTGTGAAACTAAAAGAGGGGAGGGCAGTTGAAGACGTTGCAGAAAGCTATCTGAATGAACTCATCAACAGAAGCTTGATCCATCCAGTTCAGTACAATGACGACGGTAGCTTGAAATTGGGCCGGATTCATGACCTATATCGTGAGCTTATTCTTTCAAAATCAAGAGATGACAACTTTACTACAACTACTGATGAGCAGAATGTATTGTGGCCTGAAAAACCTCGGCGCCTGTCAATCCATGGCACATTGGGGAACCTACAAGTGAAAAGGTCAGCCACTAAACTCCGCTCTTTGCTTACATTTGGTATAGCAGATGCACAGTCCTTGTCTTGCATAAGTCAAGTGCTTGGTAGCTCCAGGATGCTCAGAGTTTTAGATTTGAGAGGAGCTCCTCTAGAAATGATTCCAGAGACGGTTTTCGAATTGTTTCACTTAAGGTATCTAAGCTTGAGGAATACCATTGTGAAAAAACTTCCAAGATCCATTGAAAGGCTCAAACAGCTAGAAATATTAGACCTTAAGCAAACATATGTCACTGAGTTGCCTGTGGAGATTTTAAAACTTGAAAATCTCCGTCACCTTTTAGTCTATAGCCATGTATCATATTCGTATCTTCCTTACAATTGTTCACCAGGTTTTAAGGCTTTCAGAGGAATTGGAGCTTTGAGAGCCTTGCAGAAACTAGTGTATATTGAGGCAACCCCTGGCAGTGGCATACTCAGAGAAGTAGGGATGTTGAGTGAACTGAGACGACTTTGTATTCTGAAGTTGAGAAAAGAAGATGGGAGGATTGTGTGCTCATCAATTGAAAGGCTCCGCAAGCTTCTCTCTTTAAATCTTAAATCGGCGGAAGAGCATGAGATTCTTGATCTTTCTTGCATGTCTTCTCCTCCACCTCTTCTTCAGCGCCTGTATTTGACAGGACGCATTGTTAAGTTTCCCGAGTGGATGCTAGATCTTAATTCCTTGGTCAAAATTTACTTCAGGTGGACTCGTTTAACAGAAGACCCACTCAAATATCTCCAAGATTTGCCCAATCTTGTCCATCTTGAATTTCTTGTGGGATACACTGGAGAGGAGCTATACTTTGAGCAAGGGAAATTTCAAAGGCTTAAGCTGTTAAATTTGGACAAGTTGGAAGGACTAAGACGGGTGACAATCGGGGAGGGTGCAATACCAAATCTTGAGAAGCTGGTTATCCAGAGATGTGCTTTGCTGGAAAGCATGCCAACGGGAATCGAGTGCCTCCTTAATCTGAAGGTTCTTGAATTCTTTGACATGCCTGATGAATTTATCATGACATTGCGTCCAGACAAACTAGGTGTTGATTCTTGGAAAATTTCACATATCCCTGAAGTATATTATACGTATTGGAGGGACAGTTGTTGGATGGTACACTCACTAAAGGCGAAGTGCAACAATCAGATTTCTGGTCATTCTGGAGCTGTCACTAGGACATATGGAAGGCGAAATTCTCTCTAGATTTATTTGTTCGCTTGAAGGACGTGGAACTCCTGCTTCTCAGTCTCCTTCCAGTTTCTGTGTACATAAGTTTTCTCTGATCTTTCATCAGAGTTGATAATTGAAAGCACTTTACTTTTCCTGTTGTAATAAGTTGTGTATATAAATTTGTTATGTTGTCTTTACATAGAAAAAGTGAACATACTGTCTAGTGCAACTTTCAGTTATTTGTTTCGAGGAGTTTGTGGGTTCTCAGAGTTGCATTATGCTGCCATACTAATCTGGTGCAATTTTGCAACCTCTGTTTGTATGAGTTCTCGTTTTGCACTTTTTCATCTATGCATAGTTAAATCAAACGAAAAATATTTCCTTTTTTTTTCAAATAGTATCAGTATACCCAAAACCTTGATGTAACAATAGATAAAAAAACACCGGGTTCGGATAAGTATCTTTACCTCCTTTTAACTCATGCATATTTAAGTTGTTTGGATCAAATTGGAGCCACTTAATTATTCAGTCTTAATGACATTTCTGATTTTTAGTGGTATTATCTGTAATTCTAAACTTGACAAACTGAGAGTCTTTTCACTTGGGTTCAAATTTTACACTACTATGCATACAAATATTTCTTTTGGCGTTTTATCATCCAAGGCTACTATGATAAAATGGAAAAGCAAAGTGAACTTCTAATCCAGTAGCACTTTGTTTCAACACTTACTTTTAGATTTTGTGTCTTAATTCTTTTATTTATTTTATACCTCTGAATAATTTTTTTTTAATTTCCATGAATTGTTTTTGGTGTGGCCGTGTGGGAAAGGGGTATATAGTGGTAAAAAATTGTACATATCTAGTCTCCAAACCTAATCTGGAGGTAATGCCCAGCCCGTAACTCAAAAGAATCCTGTAGGACGACCCCCGACCTATGGCTCAATCGTCGCCTGATTGAGTCAAAGCCTTCAACCGTAGGCAATGTGGCACATGGGTCATGCCTTGGCACTTCTAGTCTCGCCTCAATCCACGTGGACTCCTATTGACTGAGTCTAAAGGGATAACATGTAAGTTTAAACAATTAGAAAAGCATATATCGGCCCCAACAACTAAATTAGTTTGATGGACTAATGGAAGACCCAAGTTAAACTTGGACCCCAAGGATCCGAAAAGTTATAAAATACAGGGTGGAGGACAAGCAACTAGGAAATTCAACTACAGTCTTCTAAATTGCGAGTACCTACAAGACCTTTTCTTTCTTTTGTCTTACATTTGCCCTAAAAAGTGCATGTACTAACCTCTAATTTCAGCTTCCCTAAGTAATCCTAAATTTTTTAATTGTTATATTATATATACATTTTAAAATTTAAGTTTATTCCCTAACATGAACTAATTTATGCATTACTTGAAGAAAGAGAAGCAAAAGGGTAATAAATATTTTAGTGGAAATAAATGTGTGAGAGGAGGTAAAAGGAAAAAATTTACTTTAATTTGTGTGGACTCCTAAAATATACAGAACAAGCAAAAAATAGTTTCTAAATTTTCACGCAATTCTCAAACATACAGAAAAAGGGGAAAAATTTTGAATTCCGTGCATTCCTTAAATATATAGGAAAAGAAAAATTGTTTTAAAATTTCCACGCACTCCTATAGGAAAAGGATTAGTTTCTAAAATTCCTACCATTAAGGTGTATATAAGAGAGAAATGTGATAGAGCTTCATGTCATCCCTCCCTATTCTTTACAATAGCAAATATTTTATCACAGTGTTGTTATTCGAGTATAAGCAGGGACGTTATTGAAGCAGTTTGTATGAGTTGTTTTTCGATAAAAAAGAAGCCTGTAAATATATTCGAGTTGATTGGAGTCATGGGTGGCTCGAGAGTAAGGAAACTAAAGCATCAGCGTTATATAACGCAGTAAAATACTGCGTTATATAAATAGTACAAAAAAAAAAAATTAGCCAACTTTATTTTTTGCAACACTTAGTGTTATTTTCCATACTTTGACCAATAATTAGTCGTGTGTCAAGATTCCGAAACGTCAATATTTTATATAGAACCTGATATTTTTTTCTGCGTACAATAATGTAGGCCCAATACATCAAGGATACGTAGACGTTCGGATCGTCATTTTAGGGGTTGAAAAGGTGCCCGAAGTAAGTTTTGTTTGAAAAAACTCAGTGTTTTTTCCATACTTTGACCAATGATTAGTCGTGTGTCAAGACTCTGAAATGTCAATATTTTATATAGAACCTGATATTTTTTTCTGCGTACAATAATGTAGGCCCAATACATCAAGGATACGTAGACGTTCGGATCGTCATTTTAGGGGTTGAAAAGGTGCCCGAAGTAAGTTTTGTTTGAAAAAACTTAGTGTTTGACTGTAAGGTTAGTTTAGTCAACTTTATGTGTCGAGAATATTAGTCAGATTTATTTTCAAATATTGAAACCGTAGAAGTGAAATTGACATTCACAGCTACATTACCCCGGGATTTTTACGTTGAAATTTATTGCGTATCATCATCTTATAAGTAAATAAAATTGAAAATTTCACGCCAATTTGGGGGAAAATCGAAATTGAATGGGATAAAAGGAGTTTTTTTAAAAATCGGCTCGGCCAAACCGCCTCGCCTTGCGGCAGTTTGTCCGCATAGATCTCGAAAAAATACGCAATTTCAAAAAAAAAAAAACGCGTAAAACGGACGTCCGAGCGCAAAGTTATGACCATCTAAAGTTTGACGACTTTACAACTAGTTTTTGTCCCTATATTTTTTAGAATTATATTTATATTCAAAATAAAGTTATGTCTTGATTAAAAAATAACACGCTTAAATCAAAATCTTAAAAAATAAAACACCCTAAAGTTTTCAAACAAAACTTACTTCGGGCACCTTTTCAACCCCTAAAATGACGATCCGAACGTCTACGTATCCTTGATGTATTGGGCCTACATTATTGTACGCAGAAAAAAATATCAGGTTCTATATAAAATATTGACGTTTCGGAGTCTTGACACACGACTAATCATTGGTCAAAGTATGAAAAAAACACTGAGTTTTTTCAAACAAAACTTACTTCGGGCACCTTTTCAACCCCTAAAATAACGATCCGAACGTCTACGTATCCTTGATGTATTGGGCCTACATTATTGTACGCAGAAAAAAATATCAGGTTCTATATAAAATATTGATGTTTCGGAGTCTTGACACACGACTAATCATTGGTCAAAGTATGGAAAAAACACTGAGTTTTTTCAAACAAAACTTACTTCGGGCACCTTTTTAACCCCTAAAATGACGATGCGAACGTCTACGTATCCTTGATGTATTGGGCCTACATTATTGTACGCAGAAAAAATATTAGGTTCTATATAAAATATTGACGTTTCGGAATCTTGACACACGACTAATTATTGGTCAAAGTATGGAAAATAACACTAAGTGTTGCAAAAAATAAAGTTGGCCAATTTTTTTTTGTACTGTTTATATAACGCAGTATTTTACTGCGTTATACAAAAAAAAAATTGGTACTTCTATAACGCAGTATTTTACTGCGTTATAGAAAGAATTTTTTTTTTTGGTACTTCTATAACGCAGTATTTTACTGCGTTATAGAAGTACCAAAAAAAAATAATTTTTTTCTATAACGCAGTAAAATACTGCGCTATAGCACTTAACGGCTCTGTCTCCGTTAGTGCTATAGCGCAGTAAAATACTGCGCTATGGTACTTTGATAACTTTTTTTTTTTGTTGGGGTATTTTGGTTCAAAATATTTTTTGGGGGGGCATTTTGGTTCCGGACTCGATGAAGGGTGGGGTTGGGGGGGTGGGAAATGAAAATGAAGATAATGCGCACTATGCTATGTTTGCAAAAAGTGTTCAATTGACACATTATGTTAGTAGTTTAGGTGCTTAATAGGAACAATCCACAGTTCAAGTGCCTGAGAGGAAAATTGTGGCAAGTTTAAGGGCCTTTATATGTATTAAGCCTTGATTGTATATTGGTGATATTATTGAAACTGATATCATGCATCACATGCTTTCCATATTACTGTTGTGATGATGGTGAGGTGAATGATTAAGACACTCTGAGGTCTTTGCTGGAGATTGAGAGTGACAGAGAGACTCGGAGGTCTTTGCCGGAGATTGAGAGTGACAGAGAGACTCTGAGGTCTTTGCTGGAGATTGAAAGTAATTGATAGCCTCCGAGGTTTCTGCCGGAGAGCATGAGTAGTACACGGACTTCGCGGATCCTCCATGGGTCATGGCTTTGAGGCACTGCCCTTATCATGTGTGTACGAGAGTGGAGTGAGAGAGGTGACTATTGCATTGCATTGCATTCATCTACTCATATATTTGACTGATCATTTGGTCAATTATATCTTTCTTGGTTGATTTCATGATTCCTTACACTTTACTTGTGTATGATATGTGGGGTGGGGGGTGGGAAATGAAAATTAAGATAATGTTTTGATGCCTTTCACACTCCGAAAAGAGATATGGTGCACACACTATGTTATGTTTGCAAAAAGTGTTCAATTGACTCATTATGTTAGTAGTTTAGGTGCTTAATAGGAACAATCCATAGTTCCAGTGCCTGAGAGGAAAATTGTGGCAAGTTCAAGGGCCTTTATATGTATTAAGCCTTGATTGTATATTGGTGATATTGTTGAAACTGATATCATGCATCACATGCTTTCCATATTATTCTTGTGATGATGGTGAGGTGAGTGATTAAGACACTCTGAGGTCTTTGCTGAAATTTGAGAGTGACAGAGAGACTCCGAGGTCTTTGCTGGAGATTGAGAGTGACAGAGAGACTCCGAGGTCTTTGCCGGAGATTGAGAGTGATGGAGAGACTCCGAGGTCTTTGCCGGAGATTGAGAGTAATTGATATCCTCCGAGGTTTCTGCCGGAGAGCACGAGTGGTACACGGACTTCGCGGATCCTCCATGGGTCATGGCTTTGAGGCACTGCCCTTATCATGTGTGTACGAGAGAAGAGTGAGAGAGGTGACTATTGCATTACATTGCATTCATCTACTCATATATTTGACTGATCATTTGGTGAATTATATCTTTCTTGGTTGATTTCATGATTCCTTACACTTTACTTGTGTATGATACGTGGGGTGGGGGGTGGGAAATGAAAATTAAGATAATGTTTTGATGCCTTTCACACTCCAAAAAGAGGTATGATGCACACACAATGTTATGTTTGCAAAAAGTGTTCAATTGACACATTATGTTAGTAGTTTAGGTGCTTAATAGGAACAATCCACAGTTCAAGTGCCTGAGAGGAAAATTGTGGCAAGTTTAAGGGCCTTTATATGTATTAAGCCTTGATTGTATATTGGTGATATTGTTGAAACTGATATCATGCATCACATGCTTTCCATATTATTCTTGTGATGATGGTGAGGTGAGTGATTAAGACACTCTGAGGTCTTTGCTGGAGATTGAGAGTGACAGAGAGACTCTGAGGTCTTTGCCAGAGATTGAGAGTGACAGAGAGACTCCGAGGTCTTTGCCGGAGATTGAGAGTAATTGATATCCTCCGAGGTTTCTGCCGGAAAGCACGAGTGGTACACGGACTTCGCGGATCCTCCATGGGTTATGGCTTTGAGGCACTGCCCTTATCATGTGTGTACGAGAGTAGAGTGAGAGAGGTGACTATTGCATTGCATTGCATTCATCTACTCATATATTTGACTGATCATTTGGTGAATTATATCTTTCTTGGTTGATTTCATGATTCCTTACTCTTTACTTGTGTATGATACGTGAACATACCTGCTTGTTCTATATGCTACTTGTCAGTTTCCACTTCTTCATGCATTATCTAATCATTGTCGGTCTATGATTTTACCGGCACTAGTGTTGTAATGATACTACTCTTGCTGCACTTTTTGTTGAGAGCAGAGTACGATCCAGGCTCCAGTTCTATGACCCGTGGCTGATACGTGAGGATGACATCCTTTGGTCATTCAGGGTGAGCTACTTGGTCATCCGTGGCCCCTGAAGGATCCTCTTTTATTTACTTTTGTATTTGCATTCGACAGACAGTATGTAGCCTTTGGGCATTTTCAAACTTGTATTCCAGATTGTATTTAGCGCTCTTGTACCCTTTGACCAGGTTTTGGGGACATTGGGGCATTTTTAGTTATGAGTATTTAAGACTTTACACGGCATAACTAACTCTACTATATCTTTATTTTTAGTAGCTATAATTTAAAATAGTTACATTTCATAGCTAATTATAATATGTTAAATACAACTTATAGCTACTTATATATATAATGTAGAATACCCATATTACATTATTCACTTTCAACCTACCTCTCTCATCTCTCTTTCTTCTTCTCACTTTCACTGCTCTCTTCCCTCTTTTCTTCCTTCTCTCTCGCCCATCTCTTTTCTCGCTCAATTTTCTCTCCTTTTTCCCCTCTTATCCCTTCTTCGCCATTGGAGAAGGGTAGCTGAAGAAATTAATGTTCTTCCACGGACTCATATAACCCCCAACTAGTTGCTAAGTGATACAAATAAGGCAAGTAGTGTTGCTTCCAGATCTGGCCCCCGACCACTAGTGTTGCTTCCACTAAATCCGGCTCCGTCGGCGCATAAGGGTTGTTGTTGTTGTTGTTATGAAATTTCACGTAGATCTGGCCGGAAATCGTCTCCAGATCTGTTCGAAACTAGTGATTGTATTCACATTTTTGAGTTTTTTTGTTAAATGTTTTTATTGTAATCATTTTTAGTGGTGTATTTGTTAATTATTGATGTATCTATATTTTTATGTATTCAGTTTTACTTGTTGTATTCATTAATACAGCGAGCTCTTTATGAATACAGATACTCATTTCAGGAATACAGTGAAAAAATTATCATATTCATGAATACAGTGAAAACAAAAATTGAATACAGCCAAAAAGAAAAAATGAATACAGCAAACATAAAAGTAGCTACGAGCTGTAAATCAGCAAAATGTAGCTATGCCAGATTTTTAACCCTCAAAATGTAGTCATTTATGAAATTTTCCCTAGCTTATTTTCATTTAATTTTTACGCTTATTAAGCTTGGTTTTAAAGATTGGGAAAGCTGTTTGCCTACCCGCAGGGATAGAGTAGGTGCCACCGCGACCCGCGAATTGGTCGTGAAAGATAGCCGCTCCAATTAAGGGCCGCTCAATACAATCAGTGGCCTCAAGCCAAAATCAAACGAAATATCATAAATACTTTTAATAGATTCATTCTTTTTAAATTTACCATTTTAACCTTTTTAGATGCAAAGTTATAAAGTTATCCTTCTAAGGATTAATTCATTCAAATATTCTTTTTTCATAGACAAATAAAAATAATTGATTCAAAAAAATTGTCTTTAAAAATGTATATAAACTATTATAAACATGAACGAATGAACGGGAGGAAGGAAAATTAGAACCAACAGGATAGACATATAACAACAACAACATACCAGTGTACTCCCACAAGTGGGGTATGGGAAGGGCAGGATGTACGTAGACCTTACCCTACCTTTTGGGGTAGGGAAGCTGTTTCCGGTAGACCCTCGGCTCAAGAGAACAAAGCAAGATAAAAGGAAAAAGAAGCATGATATCAAGAAAAAATATAACAATAGGATAAACATATGTACTAATTAATGAGAGGTAGAAACTTAACACAATTTTCTCACTCATTTGAACAACCCAAACTAAAATCTTAGAAAAATAAAACCTTTTATTTATGATAATTAGAAAAATTATATATTATATAAGATTAAATACCATTCTCAAGTCTTTTAATGTGAATATTTATAATTTTCTTGTATAGTGACATAGGAATGCATTAGAGCTTCTTCCATACTATCAAGTTTTTTTTATCAATATCTCAAGTCACAATTAATTTTAGTTCTTTAACAAAGTCTTCTTACACGCACTATAGAATTACCATACGTATTACAAAGTTACATTAATATTTAAAAAGGTTCATTATTTCCTTATATCATCATGACGTTAGGCATGTCGTAAATTTTCTTTTCAATTTTTTAAGTTTTTAGTTAAATGATAGTAGGACTTTGTGTGATATTTTAGAGCTTTGAATTAAACTACTTAAATCTTAATATTTACCAATAAGATTTTTGATAACAAGAATCAAGGTATTGTATTGCAACACATTACCAACATTCTATTAACTCAAAAGAATTTCCAAGTTATATAATAAGACATGTGATATTGATCACTTTTTGCATACCAAGATATAACTATAAATATCATAGAAATGATTAGTTACATAATAATAGCACTCTTGGGGGCCTAAAGCTGATGCTTTAGTTTCCTTACTCTCGAGCTACCCATGACTCCAATCAACTCGAATATATTTACAGGCTTCTTTTTTATCGAAAAACAACTCATACAAACTGCTTCAATAACGTCCCTGCTTATACTCGAATAACAACACTGTGATAAAATATTTGCTATTGTAAAGAATAGGGAGGGATGACATGAAGCTCTATCACATTTCTCTATTATATACACCTTAATGGTAGGAATTTTAGAAACTAATCCTTTTCCTATAGGAGTGCGTGGAAATTTTAAAACAATTTTTCTTTTCCTATATATTTAAGGAATGCACGGAATTCAAAATTTTTCCCCTTTTTCTGTATGTTTGAGAATTGCATGAAAATTTAGAAACTATTTTTTGCTTGTTCTGTATATTTTAGGAGTCCACACAAATTAAAGTAATTTTTTTCCTTTTACCTCCTCTCACACATTTATTTCCACTAAAATATTTATTACCCTTTTGCTTCTCTTTCTTCAAGTAATGCATAAATTAGTTCATGTTAGAGAATAATCTTAAATTTTAAAATGTATACATAATATAACAATTAAAAAATTTAGGATTACTTAGGGAAGCTGAAATTAGAGGTTAGTACATGCACTTTTTAGGGCAAATGTAAGACAAAAGAAAGAAAAGGTCTTGTAGGTACTCGCAATTTAGGAGACTGTAGTTGAATTTCCTAGTTGCTTGTCCTCCACCCTGTATTTTATAACTTTTCGGATCCTTGGGGTCCAAGTTTAACTTGGGTCTTCCATTAGTCCATCAAACTAATTTAGTTGTTGGGGCCGATATATGCTTTTCTAATTGTTTAAACTTACATGTTATCCCTTTAGACTCAGTCAATAGGAGTCCACGTGGATTGAGGCGAGACTAGAAGTGCCAAGGCATGACCCATGTGCCACATTGCCTACGGTTGAAGGCTTTGACTCAATCAGGCGACGGTTGAGCCATAGGCCGGGGGTCGTCCTACAGGATTCTTTTGAGTTACGGGCTGGGCATTACCTCCAGATTAGGTTTGGAGACTAGATATGTACAATTTTTTACCACTATATACCCCTTTCCCACACGGCCACACCAAAAACAATTCATGAAAATTAAAAAAAAATTATTTAGAGGTATAAAATAAATAAAAGAATTAAGACACAAAATCTAAAAGTAAGTGTTGAAACAAAGTGCTACTGGATTAGAAGTTCACTTTGCTTTTCCATTTTATCATAGCAGCCTTGGAAGATAAAACGCCAAAAGAAATATTTGTATGCATAGTAGTGTAAAATTTGAACCCAAGTGAAAAGACTCTCAGTTTGTCAAGTTTATAATTACAGATAATACCACTAAAAATCAGAAATGTTATTAAGACTGAATAATTAAGTGGCTCCAATTTGATCCAAACAACTTAAATATGCATGAGTTAAAAGGAGGTAAAGATACTTATCCGAACCCGGTGTTTTTTTATCTATTGTTACATCAAGGTTTTGGGTATACTGATACTATTTGAAAAAAAAAAAAGGAAATATTTTTCGTTTGATTTAACTATGCATAGATGAAAAAGTGCAAAACGAGAACTCATACAAACAGAGGTTGCAAAATTGCACCAGATTAGTATGGCAGCATAATGCAACTCTGAGAACCCACAAACTCCTCGAAACAAATAACTGAAAGTTGCACTAGACAGTATGTTCACTTTTTCTATGTAAAGACAACATAACAAATTTATATACACAACTTATTACAACAGGAAAAGTAAAGTGCTTTCAATTATCAACTCTGATGAAACATCATAGAAAGCTTATGTACACAGAAACTGGAAGGAGACTGAGAAGTAGTAGTTCCACGTCCTTCAAGCGAACAAATAAATCTAGAGAGAATTTCGCCTTCCATATGTCCTAGTGACAGCTCCAGAATGACCAGAAACCTGATTGTTGCACTTCGCCTTTAGTGAGTGTACCATCCAACAACCGTCCCTTCAATACGTATAATATACTTCAGGGATATGTGAAATTTTCCAAGAATCGGCACCTAGTTTGTCTGGACGCAATGTCATGATAAATTCATCAGGCATGTCAAAGAATTCAAGAACCTTCAGATTAAGGAGGCACTCGATTCCCGTTGGCATGCTTTCCAGCAAAGCACATCTCTGGATAACCAGCTTCTCAAGATTTGGTATTGCACCCTCCCCGATTGTCACCCGTCTTAGTCCTTCCAACTTGTCCAAATTTAACAGCTTAAGCCTTTGAAATTTCTCTTGCTCAAAGTACAGATCCTCTCCAGTGTATCCCACAAGAAATTCAAGATGGACAAGATTGGGAAAATCTTGGAGATATTTGAGTGGGTCTTCTGTTAAACGAATCCACCTGAAGTAAATTTTGACCAAGGAATTAAGATCTAGCATCCACTCGGGAAACTTAACAATGCGTCCTGTCAAATACAGGCGCTGAAGAAGAGGTGGAGGAGAAGACATGCAAGAAAGATCAAGAATCTCATGCTCTTCCGCCGATTTAAGATTTAAAGAGTGAAGCTTGCAGAGCCTTTCAATTGATGAGCACACAATCCTCCCATCTTCTTTTCGCAACTTCAGAATACAAAGTCGTCTCAGTTCACTCAACATCCCTACTTCTCTGAGTATGCCACTGCCAGGGGTTGCCTCAATATAAACTAGTTTCTGCAAGGCTCTCAAAGCTCCAATTCCTCTGAAAGCCTTAAAACCTGGTGAACAATTGTAAGGAAGATACGAATAGGATACATGGCTATAGACTAAAAGGTGACGGAGATTTTCAAGTTTTAAAATCTCCACAGGCAACTCAGTGACATATGTTTGCTTAAGGTCTAATATTTCTAGCTGTTTGAGCCTTTCAAGGGATCTTGGAAGTTTTTTCACAATGGTATTCCTCAAGCTTAGATACCTTAAGTGAAACAATTCGAAAACCGTCACTGGAATCATTTCTAGAGGAGATCCTCTCAAATCTAAAACTTTGAGCATCCTGGAGCTACCAAGCACTTGACTTATGCAAGACAAGGACTGTGAATCTGCTATACCAAATGTAAGCAAAGAGCGGAGTTTAGTGGCTGACCTTTTCACTTGTAGGTTCCCCAATGTGCCATGGATTGACAGGCACCGAGGTTTTTCAGGCCACAATACATTCTGCTCATCAGTAGTTGTAGTAAAGTTGTCATCTCTTGATTTTGAAAGAATAAGCTCACGATATAGGTCATGAATCCGTCCCAATTTCAAGCTACCGTCGTCATTGTACTGAACTGGATGGATCAAGCTTCTGTTGATGAGTTCATTCAGATAGCTTTCTGCAACGTCTTCAACTACCCTCCCCTCTTTTAGTTTCACAAACCTTTCTATTATCCACCGGTAGATCAGTGTATTGCGCTCAATTAGATGATTCTCGGGATAAATGCTCAAATACAAGAAACATGGTTTAAGATAGTAGGGGAGATCATTGAAACTTAGTAACAACACGATTCTCATACTATCAAATTTGTCATTGCTATCCAGTTCAGGGCCAAGGCTGTGATTAAGCATTCCCCATTCCCTAATATTAGTCATGTTCTTTGTAGCCAAAACCCCACCAACAGCCACAATAGCCAGCGGCAATCCACCACATTTCTTTAAGATGTTCCTAGAAATGTTCTCCAAGTTTGAAGGGCATGAATTACCTTGAAATGCCTTTTGACAGAAAAGAATCCAAGATTCTTCTGCAGACAATGTCTTCAACTCATAAACATAGCCATTGGTCTCTATGCTAGAAAAGGAAGCTACATTGAAAAGACGTGTTGTGAGGATAACACGACTTCCACTATTTACATCAGGCAAAGCATATCTGATAGCATCCCAAGCTTGAATGGTCCAGACATCATCAAAAACTAGCAAATACATTCTCGATTGCAGGAATACTTTTGCTATTGCTTTTAGTCTATTACTGTTCATGGTGCTTAGTCCTTCAGGTGCTGGCTGTTTCACTTCCTCGTAGAGCTGTTGAATCATGTCTTTCAAAACCTCCTCAACCTTGAAGGACTGTGAAACTGTTATCCAAGCAAGGCTATTGAAGTTTTTCTTGACTGCTGCATCCTCATACACTTTCTTAACCAGGGTGGTCTTTCCTGAACCTCCCATTCCTACCACCGAAACCACTTTAAGTCTGGGATCATCCTCCACGAGCCAACCGATTAGCTGTTGTCTGGGATTTTCAATGCCCACGAGCTCAGCTTCTTCTAGCAATAATGCATCACCTCTACGATCATTTACAGTATCGTAGGCACGGTTAGAACTTAAACCTTGCTCCGGGACATAAAATTTGTAATGGTACCTCTGATGGCCCTTTGCAATATTGCAGAGTCTTGATCTGATGGCTTTGATTTCAAAGACAAGTTTATGATGGAATTTGATGTTTCTGATTGAGAAAACTAATTTAGCAATCAGACAACAAGATCTACGGAAGTGATGATC
The DNA here is from genome assembly GCF_019175385.1 of Lycium barbarum. Classification (NCBI taxonomy): domain Eukaryota; kingdom Viridiplantae; phylum Streptophyta; class Magnoliopsida; order Solanales; family Solanaceae; genus Lycium; species Lycium barbarum. The sequence goes on from NC_083342.1 coordinate 85,336,041, forward strand.
ATATGAAAAGAGCTTGGACTGATCAAGAACATCCTAAATGTCATTGGCGACATCTCTCACTTGCCTAACCCAGACTTTGACCTCTGCATCTCCGTCCTCTAAAGCATCAGCCACACCAAGAAAGGCTATCATTCTCTCCAATTCATCTTTGATATACTGGATATCGTGCTTGACTCCCCGAAGCAGTGTTGCTTCTTCTGCTAATAAGTTTGTGATTTTGTTAAGTACAAAAACGACAACACAGTCTGCCATCTCCACCTGATCTTCGCAAGTGTCTATGCTCATTTGCTTTTGTAATAAAATTAAGAACAGCCCCATCTTCCTGGTAATTCTTTTGAAGAGGCAAGAATCAAAACCAAACAAGTCAAGCTAGGAATATTTTATATTGTGGTCCCCTGTTTAGGCACTTTGTTAGTCACTGAAGCTGGACTTCTTTATGCATTAGGCAAAGGCACACACGCTTCTCCTTGGAAATTACGTGGACGTTGACCATACCAGACTAGAAATTTCAGAACAATTACGCCGAAAGTTTTACCAAATACAGCAAAGTTAAATTAAAAGGAACTTCGCTAGAAACTTTCGAAGTTCTCAATTTCTAAACTTACTCAGGCTTTATTCTGCTTGATCTATCCAAAAGGACTGAGAATGATCATGGTTTGACTTGGTGAAACAAAAGGTAAAGTCCCAAGTCAGGTTATAGTGGAGAAATAAGAAAGGTACAAAGTTTAAGAGGAAGACTTACACTTGGTTTGACTGAGACTGCTCTCTTGGTTACTGAAAACTACAACAGGGAGAAGAAATACCAGATAATGATGTTATTCTTCAAGTTTGCCTTTTCTACTTTGTGTTTGAAATCCTATCCTAGGTATGTGGCTCCAAAGGTCACCTTGTTTGGTGCTTCTACCAGTTGGTAATCAGATAATGGGTCACAAAGTCAATGCAGATCAACCGATCATGAACATAGAATATTCTCAATTGTTGAGTGGAAAATGACTCATAACCAATTCAATTGTTTCTTTTTTCATAATAGCAAGTATAGAAGTTGACACACAAAAATATATGTTTTTTGAAAAAAAGCTCACCGAGTACCATAAGAGAAACTACTTAACAGAAGTGGCATTGCAAATATTGATTGGTACATGTGAATGGTTTGACATCTCATTATTTAGTCAATCAAGTGACCAAAAAACTAGTGTTATCGCACTAGTCCATCATTTCTGTAATGACCCGTTTGGTCATTATAGCTCTTTTGGCACTTTCGCCACTTCCGAACATTGATTGACTCACTTTTGACCCGAGGTTGACTTTTAGGCTAACGGACCTTTTTCGTAGTTTCGTCAACTCCGAGAGGTCCGGATGGTTGTTTAGAACCTGTATGTATGGTTGGTTCGGTTCCCAATGCATTTTGGTGCATTTCAGGACTTTGGATGGGAAATGGGAAGTAGGCACCGGTGGTTGACTCGGTCAATGAGACCTTCGTTGGAAATTTCGAGACCACGAGTGCGTTCGCAGCGTATTTTTGTATGGGTTTAGGTGGTCGGGTTGTGAGCAGATGGCCTCGGGAATAACCCGGATTTTCGATTGAAACTTAGAAAATTTATGGGGAAGGTGGTGTCTGGTTCCCGCAACAGCGGCACTGCTATGGCGGTGTGATGACCGTTGGGGCGGTCATGAGTGATTTAGGCTTTACCGCTGCGGTGGTGTCCCAGCAGCCGTAGCAGCACCGCTGTAGCGGCACTCCCTCCGCCGTGGCGGTCACGGGCAGTGACATTTCATTAAATGTGTCTTGAATAAGTCTTAGACCCTCATTATTTCATATCTCGATATTGGAGCTTAGAGAAACTGTTCTTGGAGACAAATTGAGGAGATTCTTGGAGGTAAAACTTTGTCCAATCTTTTACTCTTTCTTAATCACAATCATCTTAGAATTCCTCCTTCTCTTTTACAATCCCTTAGAGTTGGAATTTGAAGAAGGGTTTTGAGAGATTTTCCCTTAGGGTCCTATATGATAAATTGATGATGTTGATGATAAAAGTTGATGAATCTAAGCTTAGTAATCATATATCTTTCACTTTTAACGTTGAATTTCGGATTTGGAGAATTAGGGTTCATACCCAATTTGGGGGTTTTTACTAGAAATTAGATTTGGGGATAATTCTTGAGCTAAATCAACAATTAATGATGGGGTTATGATTACCTAGGATTCAATTTGGTATTTTACCTGTGAATTTTTCGTTTCTCCCTTGTGGGCCCGTTTTCCCAATTTCTAAGGTTAAATTGGGCCTAATTGATATCATAGCAATATTAGTTTCATTATTCATGATTTCTAATTTAGAATTTGATTATGCTTCGACTTCTTTGGTTCTGAGCTTCAGAGGAAGGGCAAGGCGATAGAGTGACTTGTTGGTGTTGCGGTTCGGCAGTCCAGGTAGGTTATGGTTTACCTTTGGTGAGACTTAGTATAGTGAATGACATATTTAGATTATGATGTCGGAGACAGCATGTGAACCTTCGGGTGTGAAGTTGGGATGGATATTGCCTTAGGTTGGGCCCTAATGTGTGTTGGGACTAGCCACCCCGTTATATGTGTTTAATTGTTTAATTGTGTTGGCTTGATGCCATGTGTAGTTGGTAGATAACGAATGTCGCTTATTATCCTGATTTGGATAGGATTGACATACTCGTTGTTGGTATTTGTACTTTGATACATTATTGGCGTACCCACTGTTGGTACTTAAGTTATTGATGTATATTGGCGTACCCACTATTGGTAATGAGTTATTGACATATGTTGGCACTTGAGTTATTGATATATGTTGGTATACCCGCTGTTGGTATTGTGATGTGATACATTGTTGGCGTACCCCGTTGAGGTACTTGTGATATAGAGCTTGCTTGTTGATGATTGACATATGCATTGCATGCATTCTCTCATAATTATCATGCATGGCCGATATCCGGTAATGATCCGGTATCGTTGATTGAGCGAAACTGATATTTGATAAACTCTTTTACTTGAGTGATTGTGAAAAAGGCCGATGTCCGAAGATCCATTCCAGAATCGTTATTTATATGAAACTGATACTTGATAAACTCTTTTACTTGAGTGATTGTGAGGAGGCCGATGTCCGAGGTTCAATTCCGGAATCATTGATTTATGAAACTGATATTTGACAACTCTTTTAAGTGATTGTGAGGAGGTCGATGTCCGATGGTTATATTAGGGAAACGTTGTTGCATGGCCGATTTCGATGTTATTCCGGAATCGATTGTAGTGCATGGGCTCCGCGGGTCCCCCAGAGTGGTGCCGGTGAGACTCCCCGTGTAAGCAATTAGCCAGGGACCCGTCTGTCTGTTAGGCAAAGATCCGGGATGGATGGCACTTAGACTTCGCGAGTCACACTGGGTTGTGCTACCAAGACGTCGATATTTCCGTCCGGAGTGCATGTGTACACCTCATTTGCATAGCATGGCATGGCATCACATTCATACCATTATTGCATGCATTATGATTTGAGTGAGATGTCGTGATGACTGTATTGTGACGATTGTGTTATTGATGATTGGACTGTGATGATTCTAATGTGGTGATTGTTTCAGGACTAGATATACTCAGACTAATTATATTGGGGTCAGATACTTACATAGGTGTTGACGGATACTTGGTTACGATTATATTGTTTCATGCGTGATTGGTTTACTTGTTTATCTGTGTTATTTTCTTAATTGTGTTAACTATGCGTAGTCGGCCTATGATGCCTACCAGTACTGTTGTTTGTACTGACTTGCACTTGCTGCATTCTTTTATGAATGCAGAGTATCAGGCCGGATCTACTTTTCTGACTCGTGGTTGATCGACTCCTCAGCTTCTACTTGAGTTTTCCAAGGTAAGCATGGTGTCCGCTGACCTCGAAGACTCTTCTATTGTTTATGTCTTACTTTTCACTCAAGACATGATTTGAGACATTTTATGTATTATTATTCAGACCTTAGTATTCCGATTTAGATGCTTTTGTATGACTAGACCAGATACTGGAGTGGATTCATTTACTTCCTCACTTATCTATATTATATCATATTGTGAGACTTACGTCATTTTACTTCTTCCGCTATTATTTTATTGACTGTGAATGTTGAGTTAAGGGTTCGCGTACCGAGGTGGGAAAGGTAGGTGCCCGCATGACCTAGGCTAAATTAGGTCGTGACAAGTTGGTATCAGAGCCCTAGGTTACCCGGTCTTTAATACAAAAGCGTGTCTAGTAGAGTCTCGTGGATAGGTACGATGAGCTCCGTACTTATCTGCGGGAGGCTATGGGACATTTAGGAAATCTCATCTTCTTTCTTTCCATCGTGCTACTTTATTCAAATTATTATCTGGAAAGACCAAATTGGTATTTGACTCTTATATCTTCCCTCACAGATGGTGAGGATTCGGGACACGCCAGCATGAAGGAGGTACACGAGGTTGACCCCCCTTCCGATTTTCACAGGCGCACCACACGAGGATGTCTATGAGTTCATCGTGATCACGCACGAGCTACTCCATGCAGCAGGGATCACGGATACCATCGGAGTTAGGCATGTTACCCTTCGATTCAGTGGTGGCGCAAGGTCATGGTGGAGAGACTACCTTGCTAGTTGTCACGAACCGACTAGGGACCGCGACGAGCACCCGGTGACCATGCCATCCGAGCACCCCTTGACATACTTTTATACTTACATCTAGGTGAGCCACATAATTTAACATACATTTCTATTCATTAATCACACTAGTCCCAATTGGACGATAACATTGTTTATATCATCATAGGCATTTATGCCACATCAATGTACACGGGCCGACAAGGCCAAAAATATGATATACAAAATATAGGCCGACAAGGCCACACACATCTAACCACATACCCATGTTTACGAGCCTCTAAGAAGAGTATAACATATCACCTGAGCGGGACAGGACCCCGCTATGCCCATAATTATATACACAAATGAATGAGTACCCAAAAGTTACGGCTCCGAATGAAATGGAGCTCTGCTATGAAATCTCTGAGAAAGCAGCTACGGATCAAGTTTGTCTCCCTGTGCACCTGCGGGCATGACGCAGCGTCCACAAACAAAAGGACGTCAGTACGAAGATTATACTGAGTATGTAAATCATGATCAACATCGATATAGAAGCATAATTTATAACATGTGAAGTAGCATAGGGGAGGAGTCAATAATATCATCATCATGGAACTTACATACTTTCCATAGAGACTTTCTGTTTCTACTGCGTATCCGCATACATATACCCATATTCGTACTTGGTTACCCTCATGATCATGTACATCTCATATTCGTAACATATTCGTACTCTTAATGATGTCATATACATAGCATATACATATATATATATATATATATATATATATATATATATATATATATACATGCATACATAGCGTACCCGACCGTAGAGGTTCGGTGTTTCATACATACTTGGCCAACCAAGGCTCAAGGTTATATCTACCTGGCCCTACCAAGGCTTCAGGGTTATCCGTACCATCTGCAGATGTGTGCGCGCGTTACGTAATCGTATACATACATATACATATATTTTATCCGGCGTTATAAGCTCGGGGTTTCATTATAGCCCTTCATAGGCACACATAAGTATAATAGCCCATAGGCACCTTTAGCATCATTATTATTATCATTAACATTTCTATCATCATTATTATCGTTACGTCTATCTTATAGGCTTACTCGTCACATGAGGAGCGTAGTACAATCGTAGTACATATCAAGGATTATGAGTTTACGAGCTCGGAAGATCAATCATTTGAAGACAACATACTCGTATAGAGGATTTAGAAATTTGGCCAAGGAACCATGCCTTATGAAAGAAGGGTTAGCCTTACATACCTTTTCGTTCGACTATATAGCACTTGCACGTTCTCTTTTCAATACTTGCGTTTATACCTTCATTAAGGTCATACTATAGTTAGAATCGACAACTAGCGTAAATGGATAAAGCTAGGAAAAATTGGACAGCATTTCCTTTATTTATACAACATTCCTCCATATCGTAATTCAACTCCCAAACGTCAACAATACATTTTCAATACCATAACAATAGCCTTTAGTCATCTACATTATCCATATTCTCAATTCACTTCCCAATTTCCATATTCGAGACCACAACACACGATTTCTTCCATTCACGTACAATGCCTATTCCATGATCTTAACGTCATTTATAACCCATTCAGGTCACAACACAACAACAATCATGATTCAATTCAAACTATTTCTCAAAACGTCATTATTCATATTTCATGACCCATTTTGCTATACTCTTCTAAAATCCAAGAATTTTAACTTCCAAAGACCTTAAACAGCATATAAATACCATAAATCTTACCTTAGATATTGTAGGAACAAGCCTTAGTCGAAATACTCCTCTTGAGCAAAAACCCTAGTTTAGATTCATCATACGGTCCGTAAAACATTATACGGTCCGTATAATGTGCCGTAAAACTCACCAGTCCACTGAACTTGTTCTCGTCACTTCGTTGATCTCCAATCCTTATGGAACCTTCTTAACACTTGTTTAACACTTCATTAGCAATCTAAGGGACGTTATAACTCTTTCCCAAAATGCCCTTAAGTCATCATTAACCCGATACTCGTATTTCACTAGTTCATTCACTTGCGTACCAACGGAAGATTTTTCGAGGTGTAACATTCTTCCCCCCTTAAGAACATTCGTCCTCGAATGTTAAGCACTCGGGGATTCTACAGAAATTTTGCCAGAGTTTCCCCTATAATATGGCACTACCAACCTGTCACAACAACCCATAATATCGATGCCTCACAGGGCCACAACACAATAGCATTTAAAATTTGGCCACACACGACCCAAAAGCATAAAAAGGAAATCATACATACCTTATGATTTTGACGTCTCATCTTGGCCATCGTCCAAAGGCTGAAATAAATGTGGGTATTTGGATCGCATATTTTCTTCCGCTTCCCATGTCATTTCCTCTCGTTTACTGCTTCTCCATAGAACCTTAACTGAGGCTACTTCTTTTTTTCTAAGCCTCCGTACTTGCCTATCTAATATGGCAATGGGTATTTCTTCATAAGTTAGCTTTTTGGTCACTTGAACATCATTTACTGGGACGATCCTCGTAGGATCTCCAACGCATTTATGAAGCATCGAGACATGGAAAACTAGATGAACTGACTCCAAATCTGGGGGTAAACCTAACTCATAGGCCACCTTGCCTATCTTGCGCACAATCTCATAAGGCCCTATATATCGGGGACTAAGCTTCCCCTTTTTTCCAAATCTCATCACGCCTTTCATTGGCGACACTTTCAAGAATACTCAATCCTTAACTTGGAACTCTAAGTCTCTTCGACGATTATCTGCATAGGACTTCTAACAACATTGAGCCGCTAACAACCGATCTTGTATGAGCTTGACTTTCTCTATAGCTTGTTGGACCAAATCTTGCCCTATCAACTGAGCCTCTCCTACTTCAAACCACCCAATTGGGGACCTATATTTTCACCCATATAAAGCCTCATACGGTGCCATTTGAATGCTAGAATGATAACTATTATTGTAAGAAAATTCAATGAGTGGAAAATGATCATCCCAACTACCTCCAAAATCTATCATACATGCCCGTAACATATCTTCAAGAGTCTGAATAGTACGTTCGGCTTGTCCATCGGTCTGTGGGTGGAATGTCGTGCTAAGGCTCACTTGGGTCCCTAAACCCGCTTGGAAAGACTCCCAAAATTTGGCTGTAAACTGATTTCCTCTGTCTGAGATAATCGATACTGGAACACCATGGAGTCTTACTATCTCTTTAACATACAGTTTTGCATAATCTTCAGCCGCATACGTCGTTCTGACCGGTAAGAAATGAGCTGACTTTGTGAGCCTATCAACAATCACCCATATGGAATCATACTTACGTCGAGAACGGGGTAAGCCTGTAACGAAATCCATGTTAATCACTTCCCACTTCCAAGTTGGGATTTCTATAGCTTGCAACAATCCGCCCGGCTTTTGGTGCTCGATTTTCACTTGTTGGCAATTATGACATTGAGCCACAAATTCCGCGACATCTCTCTTCATCCCATTCCACCAATATATAGACTTGAGATCATGATACATTTTCGTCGCTCCGGGGTGGACAGAATAACGGGAACAATGAGCTTCTCTCAATATTTGGTGGCGTAGCCCCGCCACATCGGGAACACATAATCTGCCTCGACATCGAAGGACTTCGTCTCCTGAAACACCAAATGATGACTCCTCTTTCTGAGGGAGTGTATCTCTGTACTGCATTAGCATGGGATCCTCATATTGTCACTCCTTCACCTCTGCTATTAGCGACAAGACTGCAGAATTCTGAATAGTGGTCCCCCGGCTACCTGAGTCCATCACTCGGACTCCTAGGCTAGCTAGCTGTTGGAGCTCACGGGTCATTTCTCTCTTCTCTTGTCGCACTTCACATGGACTTCCCATGGATCTGCGGCTAAGAGCATCAGCCACAACGTTGGCCTTTCCGGGGTGATACAAGATATCAACATCATAATCTTTTAGCAACTCCAACCATCGTCGTTGCAGCAAATTCAACTCTTTCTGCTTGAAAATATACTAGAGACTCTTATGATCTGTATAAATATCCACATGGACACCATATAAATAATGTCTCCATATCTTTAATGCATGGACCACCGCAGCCAATTCTAAATCATGTGTTGGATAATTCTGCTCATGTTTCCGTAATTGCCTTGAAGCATACGCTATCACCTTACCATTTTGCACCAATACACAGCCTAGACCGATGCCTGAAGCATCGCAATAAACAACATATCCTTCCAATCCCTCTGGAAGTGTCAAGACTGGTGCAGAAGTCAATCTATCTTTCAACTCTTGGAAGCTACGTTCACAAGCATCTATCCATTGAAACTTAGCTGACTTCTGGGTCAACTTTGTGAGTGGTGCTGAAATCGAAGAGAAACCTTCAACAAATCTCCTGTAATAACCTGCTAAGCCCAGAAAGCTACGAACCTCTGTAGGAGTTGTGGGCCTTGGCCAAGTTTTCACGGCCTCAATCTTTTGACTATCCACTCGAATCCCATCGGCTGCAACAATATGCCCCAGAAATGTCACTGAGTTCAACCAAAACTAACATTTGGAAAACTTTGCAAACAATTCTCGAGTTCGAAGAACTCCGAGGACAATACGCAAATGATCTGCATGCTCTGCCTCGGATCTAGAATACACCAAGATATCATCGATGAATACAATCACGAACAAATCCAGAAAAGGCCTGAATACATTGTTCATCAAATCCATAAATACGGTCGGCGCATTCGTTAGCCCAAACGATATTACCCGGAACTCAAAATGACTATATCTTGTTCTGAAGGCTGTCTTAGGGATATCTTTCTCCCTAACTCTCACTTGATGATACCCGGACCTCAAATCAATCTTTGAAAACCATTTGGCACCTTGTAATTGATCAAATAAGTCATCAATCCTCGGAAGAGGATATTTGTTCTTGATCGTCACTTTATTCAATTGCCGATAATCAATGCACATTCTCAAAGAGCCATCTTTCTTTCGGACAAATAATACGGGTGCTCCCCACGGGGATGAACTAGGCCTAATGAAGCCTTTATCAAGCAAATCTTTCAATTGCTCCTTGAACTCTTTCAATTCTGCGGGTGTCATTCTATAGGGAGGAATAGATATGGGCTTAGTGTCTGGAAACACATCAATTACAAAATCAATCTCCCGCTCGGGAGGAAGGCCTGGAAGCTCCTCCGGGAACACATCCGGGAATTCATTCACCACTAGAACTGACTGTAGAGTCGGCGACTCAGCTTCTACATCTCGAACTCGTACTAGATGATAAATACACCCTTTTGTGATCATTTTCCTTGCCTTTAGATAGAAAATAAACCTACCTTTTGGGGATGCCGTATTTCCTTTCCATTCTAAAACTGGTTCTCCCGGAAACTGGAAGCGAACCATTTTCATTCTACAATCAACATTAGCATAACAAGAAGCCAACCAATCCATGCCCATAATAACATCAAAATCTACCATCTTTAGTTCGTGCAAGTCAACTATAGTACGGCGGTCGCATATCACAACTATACAATCTCTATACACTCGGCTAGCTATCACCGATTCACCAACGGGTGTAGACACCTCAAAAGGTTTGATCGACTCCGGCTCGACCTTCAGTCGACCCGCAATATAAGGAGTAACATAAGACAATGTGGAGCCCGGATCAATCAAAGCATATACATCATGAGAGAATACCGATAATATACCTATGACCACGTCAGGAGAAGACTCAAGATCTTGGCGTCCAGCCAATGCATAAATACGGTGCTGAGGATCGCTAGAAGTGGGAGCTCTCCCTCTGCCTCTACCATGGCCAGCTGGCGTATGTGAACCTGGCCCCATAGGGCATACAGATGCTGAAGATCCGGCTACCGACCCTGATGGCTGGGTCCCACCTCTAACATGAACCGAGGGGCAATCACGCATGATATGGCCTGGCCGACCACATGAATAGCAAACGTCTGAACCTGATCGGCACTGACCCCAATGCAACTTCCCACACTGGGAACATCGTGGTACGGGTGGCCTTGCCTGACCCGAATCACCTCTAAACTGAGACCCTGAGAAACTCTGACTCGGCCCTGAACGAGTAGATCTATCAAATCTCTGGCCTGAAAACCGTGAAGGCGCACTGGTCATAGAATATCCTGAATGTCTGGGGAAATGCTGCCTATGCCCACCTCTAAACTCACCCGTCGAACCCGACGGTCATGCCCTCTTGCTATGGCCCCTATCTTGCTCACGCTCACTTCTTTGCTGTTGCAAGCTTTCCTCTAAGTTCTGAGCATGGGCCTGAATGCGTGCAATATCCATACTGTCCTGAAGGGACGCAGTCAAACATCTATCCATCAAGTGTGGCCCTAGGCCTTTCACAAACCGGTGCACTCGATCACCCATATCCGCTACCATGGCTGAAGCATACCTAGCCAAGGAATTGAAGCGGAGACTATACTCTAGAGCACTCATGCTACCTTGCCTCAAATTCAAGAACTTATCGACTCTAGCTCGCCGAACATCCGGGGACATATAGTGTCGGAGAAAAGCATAAAAAAACTCTTGCCATACATGGGGAGGTGCATTGGCTCCCCGTGAAGCCATCCAAACCGTATACCATTGGACCGAGACATCTCTCACTCTATATGACGCTAACTCCACCGACTCGATGTCTGAAGCGTGTATCAATCGGAGCGTCTTCAACATACCATCAATGAAGTCCTGAGTATCCTCCTCCAGCTTTGACCCAAAGAACTCCGGAGGGTTTAAAGTAATGAAATCACGGGCCATTGCACTAACAGCCCTGTCACCCTGCCTCATACCTTGCTGCTAACTCTGAGCGGCAACCAACTGTGTAAGCAATTGTATGGCCTCTTTGACATCTTGGCCTGAAGCATCTGGGGGAGGAGCTGGAGCTCCCTCACACTCCTCAGTAACAGGCATTGTCTGGGAGGACTGGGATTGAGCCGCACTCTGGGCCTCATTTTCTTCTACTACCGGTGGCGGTGCTTTTCGAGCTCGCTTTTCTGCCACCGTCTTTCCTTTTTGGGCCGCTGTAGCCTTTCTCTTTACAGGCATTCTTTGAAATACACAACACACTATTAAGGAACAAGCATTTCTTACATCATAGCTCTATCGCACGATTCTTATGAAGAAAGAAGGTCAATTATTCCTAAAATATCTACAGCTTCCTGTTTATAAGTGTGGCGCGCAACACACCCATAACCAAGACTCTACTAGACACGGCTCGTAGACACACCCTAGGACTGAACTACTCTGATACCACTTTTGTCACGACCCGACTAGGGGCCGCGACGAGCACCCGGTGACCATCCCATCCGAGCACCCCTTGACATACTTTTATACTTACATCTAGGTGAGCCACATAATTTAACATACATTTCTATTCATTAATCACACTAGTCCCAATTGGACGATAACATTGCTTATATCATCATAGGCATCTATGCCACATCAATGTACATAGGCCGACAAGGCCAACAAAATGATATACAAAATATAGGCCGACAAGGACACACATCTAACCACATACCCATGTCTACGATCCTCTAAGAAGAGTATAACATATCACCTGAGCGGGACAGGACCCCGCTATGCCCATAATTATATACACAAAAGAATGAGTACCCAAAAGCTACAGCTCCGAATGAAATGGAGCTCTGCTATGAAATCTCTGAGAAAGCAGCTACGTATCAAGTCTGTCTCCCTGTGCACCTGCGGGCATGACGCAGCGTCCACAAACAAAAGGACGTCAGTACGAAGATTGTACTGAGTATGTAAAGCATGATCAACATCGATATAGAAGCATAATGAATAACATGTGAAGTTGCATAGGGGTGGAGTCAATAATATCATCATCATGGCACTTACTTACTTTCCATAGAGACATTCCGTTTCTACTGCGTATCCGCATACATATACCCATATTCGTACTTGGTTACCCTCATGATCATGTACATATCATATTCGTAACATATTCGTACTCTTAATGATGTCATATACATAGCATATACATATATATATATATATATATATATATATATATATATATATACAGGCATACATAGTGTACCCGACCATAGAGGTTCGGTGTTTCATACATACTTGGCCAACCAAGGCTCAAGGTTATTTCTATCTGGCCCTACCAAGGCTTCAGGGTTATCCGTACCATCTGCAGATGTGTGCGCGCGTTACGTAATCGTATACATATCTACCCGGCGTTATAAGCTCGGGGTTTCATTATAGCCCTTCATAGGCACACATAAGTATAATAGCCCATAGGCACCTTTAGCATCATTATTATTATCATTAACATTTCTATCATCATTATTATCGTTACGTCTATCTTATAGGCTTACTCGTCACATGAGGAGCGTAGTACATATCAAGGATTATGAGTTTACGAGCTCGGAAGATCAATCATTTGAAGACAACATACTCGTATAGAGGATTTAGAAATTTGGCCAAGGAACCATGCCTTATGAAAGAAGGGTTAGCCTTACATACCTTTTCGTTCGACTATATAGCACTTGCACGTTCTCTTTTCAATACTTGCGTTTATACCTTCATTAAGGTCATACTATAGTTAGAATCGACAACTAGCGTAAATGGATAAAGCTAGGAAAAATTGGACAGCATTTCCTTTATTTATACAACATTCCTCCATATCGTAATTCAACTCCCAAACGTCAACAATACATTTACAATACCATAACAATAGCCTTTAGTCATCTACATTATCCATATTCTCAATTCACTTCCCAATTTCCATATTCGAGACCACAACACACGATTTCTTCCATTCACGTACAATGCCTATTCCATGATCTTAACGTCATTTATAACCCATTCAGGTCACAACACAACAACAATCATGATTCAATTCAAACTATTTCTCAAAACGTCATTATTCATCTTTCATGACCCATTTTGCTATACTCTTCTAACATCCAAGAATTTTAACTTCCAAAGACCTTAAACAACATATAAATACCATAAATCTTACCTTAGATATTGTAGGAACAAGCCTTAGTCGAAATACTCCTCTTGAGCAAAAACCCTAGTTTTCCTCCATTTGGATTTCTTGACTTGAATGATCTTTAATGGGTTGGCTTACACTTGATTCACTTGATTTATGTTGTTGATGGCTTATAATCCTTGAAAACTTGTGTAATAAATGTAGAGAGATGTTTTAAAGAGAAGGGATGAAATGTGGAAATGATTTTATGAACTTGGTGCCTATTAAATAACCCATTCACTGATCTGTCGGGTCCATTATACGATCCATTATACGGTCTGTATAATCGTTATACGGTCCATATAATTGACCGTAAAACGTGTCTTTCCTTCACCCTTCACTGTGACCATTTGACAGTTCATTATACGGGCCGTAAAAATTTATACGGTCCGTATAATTTACCGTAAAATTGCACCAGTGAGCAACCTTCGCTGTGATGGTTTTACGGTCCATTATACGGTCCGTAAAACATTATACGGTCCGTATAATGTGCCGTAAAACTCACCAGTCCACTGAACTTGTTCTCGTCACTTCGTTGATCTCCAATACTTATGGAACCTTCTTAACACTTGTTTAACACTTCATTAGCAATCTAAGGGACGTTATAACTCTTTCCCAAAATGCCCTTAAGTCATCATTAACCTGATACTCATACTTCACTAGTTCATTCACTTGCTTACCAACGGAAGATTTTTCGAGGTGTAACACTAGTAGGCCAGCGTGCGCGCGCCCACTTACTTGGGAGCAGTTCTATAGGGTGTTTCTGGAGAGATACGTGCCACGTTCTTGGAGGGACGAGCGTCAGGGTCAGTTCCTCGATCTACGTCATGAGGGCATGTCGGTCGCTACCAATGCGCTATCCTTCTCCTACTTGGCTCGTTACTCCTACCTCTTGATTCCGATAGGATTCGGTGGTTCATTAGCGGGTTGGATGGTCCTCTCCAGCTGCCCTGTGTCCAGCTTGAGGCAGCGGACGCTTTGTTCCAGGCCATTATTGACTGTGCAGTGAGAGTTGAGCCCGCGATGGCGAGAGCAGCTAAGCCTCCGGGTGGAGATCCTTGATAGGGTGATGACAGGTATTATTTTTGTTCGAAGTCAGTCTATTTTGTGTTTTTTTATCCTGGATTCACTTATTCGCATGCATCTGCATTTCATGTCATTGGTTAGGATTTACCATGTGATAGCGTAGATATACATGTTTATGTGTCTACTCTTGTCGGAGATTCTGTGGTTGTTGATCGAGACTACCGGTCTTGTTTAGTTACTTTTATGGGGTATGACACCTGGGTAGATTTGATGATTCTGGATATAGTGAACTTTGATATTATATTGGGTATGTCCTGGCTTTCTCCTTATCATGCGATCTTGGACTGCCACGCCAAGGCAGTCACTTCAGCCATGCCAGGCATCCCTAGTCTTGAGTGGAGAGGTACTCCTAGTCCCGCTCCGAAGAAGATTATTTCCTTCCTTCGGGCGAATAGATTAGTAAGTAAGGGGTGTTTAGCGTATTTGGCGTATGTTCGTGATACGACTGTTGCATCTCCATCCCTCGAGTCTATTACTATTGTGAGCGAGTTCGCGGAGGTATTTTCATCAAATTTGCAGGGTATGCCACCCGATCATGACAATGATTTCTATATCGACGTGGACCCGGGTACTCATCCTATTGCCATCCCACCATATCAGATGGCACCTGCCGAGTTGAGAGAACTTAAGGAACAATTGCAGGATTTATTGAGCAAGGGGTTCATTAGACCGAGCGTCTCCCCTTGGGGTGCTCCAGTGTTATTTGTGAAGAAGAAAGATGGGACCATGAGGATATGCATTGATTACCGCCAGTTGAACAAAGTCACTATCCGAAACAATTTCCCTATGCCTCTTATTAATAATCTATTTGACCAGCTTTAGGGTGCTTCGGTGTTTTCTAAGATTGATTTGCGTTCTGGCTATCATCAGTTGAAGATTAGGGCGGAGGATATTTCGAAGACAACATATCGGACGAGATATGGCCACTATGAGTTTCTAGTGATGTCTTTCGGGCTTACCAATGCCCCAGCTGCATTTATGACCTTGATGAATGGCATCTTTAGGTTGTTCCTTAATTCTTTTGTGATTGTGTTTATTGATGATATCTTTGTGTATTCCAAGAGTAGAGTGGAGCATGAGAGTCATCTTCGTGCCGTACTTAGGTTGTTGAAGAAACATAGCCTATTTGCGAAATTTTCTAAGTGTGAGTTCTGGTTAGAGTCTGTGGAATTCTTGGGTCACGTGGTGTCCAAAGAGGGAATTATGGTTGACACACAGAAGATTGAGGGTGTGAGGGGTTGGGCGAGGCCCACTACTGTTACCGAGATTCGTAGTTTTATGGGTTTGGCCAGTTATTATCGTCGCTTTGTGAAGGGTTTTGCTGGCATTGCTTCGTCCTTGACTAGATTGACTCAAAAGGATGTTCCCTTCTAGTGGACGGATGATTGTGACGAGAGCTTTCAAAAGCTCAAGATTTTTTTGACCACAGCCCTGATCCTAGCCTTACCTGTGGAGGGCAAGGACTTCGCGGTCTATTTGTGATGCTTCCCGTATGGGTTTGGGTGCGGTGTTGATGCAGGAGGGTAGAGTGATAGCTTATGCTTCTCGTCAGTTGAAAGTTCACGGGAAGAATTACCTTACCCATGATTTGGAGTTGTTGGTCGTAGTCTTTGCTTTGAAGCTTTAGAGGCATTACTTGTACGGTGACCATTGTGAGGTTTTCACCGATCACCGTAGCCTTCAACATGTGTTTACTCAGAGAGATCTTAATTCCAGGCTGCGCCGATGGATGGAGCTCCTGAAGGATTATGACATCTCTATTCCGTATCACCCTGAAGGATTATGACATCTCTGTTCTTGTTCAACAAATTCTCCTGCAGAAATGGTTGGATACTTGTTGTTCAAGTGGAGTGTCTGAAAAGCACCCTAAAGGTTTTAGCACTACATCTGAAGCTATGTGTGTAAACTTTAATAAATTTCACCAATTTTTTGACAAGTGGCTTCCCCAATTTTTGGACAATTAACTAGACAAATGTCCACTTAAAAATTAGAGGGCAAGAGATTAACTATGTGGCACTATGCATGAATAGTTTTTGCCAAATATGCTTGCCACATGGCAATAGATTATCCTTCTTCAAAGCCTATAAATAGGCTCCCTTATTCTCCAGCAAAGATCAACCCAAAAAGCAAAGAATCCTCTTCCTTCCTTACTAATACACACGTCTTGTTCCTCTTTATTTTTAATGTTTCCCCATAAAATATTAGTTGCTCATTTTCCTTATTTCCTTTTTCTATTAAGTTGGATTTGTAGTTAAATTAAATTTTGCTGATTTCTATTCCTCTATATTTAGAGAAGGGCTTGTTTAATCCTGGGAAAAACATTTCACATTGCTAAAATAGTTTCTTAGGACAGTGCCTAGCAAGACTCAAGTCAAACCGTGTATTTACTGAAATTATTACTGTAGTGATATTTAGTTTTTCAAGTGTTGTTATTCTACTTGGCTAATACATAATCTTATTACTGTAATTTTACTTTTACTTTATTGTTTACTAAATATAATATTAGTATATCTTTTTTTGTGAAAATACCTCAGTCTCCTAACAATCTAGGAAATTATGGCAAACAATACTGCTATCGAAAATACTACTGATGCTACCAATACCAATGTTGCTCCCGCTGCTTCAACCCCTGCCGTCCTACCATACGCTAAACCATTCCTGGATGTATCAAATATTGAAATTTTCGCTAATGAAAATTTCAAGCGTTGGCAAGAACGTGTTTTCTCACTACTTGATGTACATTGTATTGCACATGTGCTGCTGCATCCACAACCTAGTGCAGATGCTGATAATAAATTACTAGAATCATGGCAATACACCAACAAGATATGTCGCCATACTATACTACAAACTCTTTCTAACGAACTGTTTGACGTGTATTGTAGTTGCAAGGAAGCAAAAACTATTTCGGAAACCTTAATTAAGAAATTCAACGCTAAAGATGCTACTAAACAAAAGTTTGTAGTCGGAAAATTTTACCAATGGCGGATGAGTGATTTGAAGGAGATGAAAGTCCAAATAAATAAATATAAAAAATTACTTGAAGACTTGAAGGTCGAGGGGATCACTCTTCCAGAAAAATTTGTTGCTGGTGTATAGATCGAGAAGTTGCCTGACTCATGGAATGATTATAAGAATAGCCTGAAGCATAAGCAGATAACCAGGTCACTTTGGAAAAAACATTAGCCCTCCCGGATGTGCTACATTGTAACACTCCGCAAATCTAGATTACGTGTGAATGTGTTAAATAAGTATTAGCGTAACACTTTATCCATATGAAGTCTTATCGAGATGAGATTGAATGGAAATAGTTGCTTCGGATAGACGAATAGTAAGGTGCATAAGATTCGATAGAATCAACTAAGTTTACGGTAGGTCTACCTTCCAACAAGTTTACGTGAAAATCCATTGGGAATTTAAGAAAACTTAAAACATGAAAGTTGTAAACCTTTGAAATACCAATGATATATAGTGGATCTCAAATGAACATGTGAGTAAAAATATATGGCCGTTTTACTAACCTCTGACATGTTGCGGCATAACCTGCGTTTCGCAGGCTGAACACCAAAAATCATAATTTACTGTCGCAATCTACGTTCGGTCTATGTCCAGCAGGTCACACCTGCATTTCGCAGGTCGGGCTTGGCTATAAAAGTACAGATCGTGAAATTTTCAAAAATCATTCACTCCACTTCGTTTTTGGCCGACTTTTTTGAGGAGAAATGACCCTAGAACTTCCCCAAACCTCCTAAGGTGAGTTCTTCCTCAGACCCTAAGTATTATTTCATCATATTAACAAGGAGTAACTCCCATATACGGATTATTAACAAGATTCTACTCTATAATCCTAAGGTTCTTAAGAAAACCCTTCTTAAAGATTCAAGTTCTTACTTTTGTGATTCTTCTCCAAAGTTGGGTTCTTCTCTGAGTGTTTTGGAGCGATTAAGGTATGTAAGAATTTCCTATTCCAATCGATTATAGCTTTGAATTGGAGATTATGGAACTAATTTCTTGAGAGATAAGTGCCACGACCCAAGTAGCTATGAGTGGCACCCACATAAATCCCCTAGTGGGCGAACCGTCTACTTCAAGTCAAGGATATAACAAATGTAATAATCACCAAAACATATATTCATGCCATAAATAAATAAATAACGATTGCGTAAGTCTAACTATTACAACCCCAAAATCCGAAAGTCATCGTACAAGGACTCTAAAACATAAAATGTCAAAGGAAATAACAACTGCCTAAAATAACATAAGTAATGTCTGGAATGAAAATAGACATCAATAAGAAAAGATCTTCAGGCGGCCTGGCATGGATAGGAGCTCACCCTCAAATCTGTCGAAAACTGGCCTCACGCTAAATGTGAGGTCTGGTAGATGTCTATGGATCACAATCTGCACTCAAAAGAATGCAGCAAGGTGGTATAAGTACAAACACTATGTACCGGTAGATATCATAGGCCGACTAAGATTAGTACATAAAATCATAAAATCAATAGAATAGACAGATAGGCACAACATCACATAACCATATGAAATTATCAACAAGAATCATCCAACACTAAGATAAGATAAGTCCACACAGTTAGCAATCAATAAGAGTAACTCAACCCATGTCATTATCAACACAACCGTAACTCACGAATTATCTCAACTCTGTCACATATCCGTACACACATGCTAAATGGTATTTTTTGCCCAAATAACCATGACCAGCAGGGGACCTATGGTGTCCACGTACCACTCTCTCCAGAACTGACCTCGGAGCACGAGCCCATAACTAGGCCACATCCTCACCCCCTATCAAATGCGCTTTTTCATATTTATCTATTCTTTCTCAACTCAATGTATTTCCGTTCCAACAATCAATAAGGAATATGAACAATCAATGAATCAACATCAAGGAACTTAAGTCACTACGCCACAAGTCATATCAAGACTCAAGAATCAATTCATCAATAGCATGAATAAGGGATTACTCCAAGTCAACAAGAAGAGTATTCATTGACACCTTCTTTATCATATCATAACAATTAATCACATAATAATCAATCAATGTCAAACTTAGGAATTTCCAACCACACTTTATGTCTGAAGCCCTAATCATGCTTCCAATTGGTTGAACCCACTTATTTCTACTCCTTCCAATTGGTTGAACTATTAATTATGGTGAACTCATCATTACCTCTCTCCCAAAGATCATACTATTCTAACTCATGGGTTTCTAAGCAATTCAACTCTTTTACAAGCAGTTTATATGGTAAAGTTATCATCTTTATGAAACCCTAAGTCTTAATAGATCATTCTCACCCATTAGAACTTGCATTCCCACCCTAGGAAATGATAATCTATAACCTTAGATGAATATACAACAATAAAATCACTAACACGTTCATTATTCAAGGGTTTTCTTAAGTTCTAGGGTTTTAGTCCTTTCATTCACCATTAGAGAACCTTAAACTAATCATGGAACTTAATATGATGATGGAATGAACAAAGTAAAGGGTTGAGACTTACCTTTCAAAAGTATTTTAGCCTTAGCCATAGAAAATTGCCACAAGTGTTGTTGAAATTCTTTTTGGAGTTATGTAGGGAATGGGTTCGGAATAAAGAATATAAAACACTGATTCTACCTCCCAGTTGTTGACCTTCTCACTACGACGGTCCCGCTATAGTGGGAAATGTCTCGCTATGGCGGACCTTATTAACATTTCCCGCCCCCGCGGTGGCGACCCTTACCCACTACGGAGAACTCGCTACAGCGGTACCACAGCCACTGCAGCGGTCTATTTTGACCTGTAGCTCGGGTTTTTCAACAAAACACAGCAACAACAAACAGTTCAAGTTCCAGTTTTTAGACTTCTACGTCTTTGAGTTATTATTAGCTCATTCTAACTTTGGGAGGGTACTATCAAGGTTAAAATGGTCAAAGCCCCCCATAACGACCTAACGGGTCGTTACATCAAATACCAATTAAACAATCGTTCATCCCCGAACGGACAAGGAAGAGAAACGAGGAAAAGTTACCTCACTCGGTGAAAAGCTGGGGATAGTTACTGCACATATGGGATTTGGTCTCCCAAGTAGCTTCCTCAACGGGACGGTTCTTCCACTGAACCTTCACTGATGCTACCTCTTTCGACCTCAGCTTACGAACCTCTCTATCTAGAATTGCAATAAGCTCTTCCTCATAAGACAGATTTTCATCCAATAAGATAGAATCCCAATGAATGATAAATGAACCATCACCATGATATCTCTTCAACATAGAGACATGGAAAACTGGATGAACACCTGACAACCCTGGCGGCAAAGCCAACTCATAGGAATCTGTACGACTCCCTCAAAAGATCTGTACCCCATGGCCTTACCTCAAATGCATCAAACCACCCAATAGGAGACCTACATATCCTCCCATAAAGAGTCTCAAACGGGGCTATATCAATGCTCGAGTGGTAACTATTTTATACGCAAACTCTGCCAAGGGTAAGAACTGATCGCAATGGCCACCGAAGTCAATCACACAAGTTCGGAGCATATCTTCTAGGATCTGAATAGTCCGCTCAGACTGGCCATCTGTGTGAGGGTGGAAAGCTGTACTAAGGTCCAATCTAGTGCCCAATTCGGAATGCAAAGTCTTCCAAATTGGGATGTAAACATTGTGCCTCTATCGGATATGATGGAAATAAGAACCCCATGCCGACGAACAATCTCACGGATATAAATCTGGGCCAACTTCTGGGCAGTAAGGTTAATCTGAACGGGTATGAAATAGGCAGACTTGGTCAATCTATCAACAATGACCTAGGGTTTTCGGAAGATCAACCACAAAATCCATCGCTATCCTCTCCCACTTCCACTCTGGAATGGGCATCCTCTGAAGTGTACCCCTAGGTCACTGGTGCTAGTATTTCACCTGCTGACAATTCAAACACTGTGCAACGAACTTAATAGTATCATGCTTCATCCTAGCCCACCAGTAGTGTTTCCTCAAGTCACGATACATCTTGGTAGCACCAGGATAAATGGAATACCTAGAACTGTGAGCCTCCGCTAAAATTATCTTAATCAAACCATCAACACGGGGAACACAAACACGCCCCTTGATTCTCAAGATACCCTTATCATCAATCACGACCTTCTTGGCCTCTCCACACAATACTTTATAGCGAATCTTACTCAAACTCGCATCCTCAAACTGTTTAGCCTTAATATTCTCCATTAACGATGATCTCGCCTCAGTACAAGCCAACACTCTGCCCGAATTAGACAGATCAAGCCTCATGAAACTGTTAGCCAGAGTCTGAACCTCCTTGGCCAACGGAAGCTCTAACGTAACCAAACGGGCCAAACTACCCATGCTAGCTTTCTTGCTCAAGGCATCTGCCACCACATTTGCCTTGCCAGGATGATACAAGATAGTAATATTGTAATCCTTAAGCAACACCATCAATCTCTGCTGCCTAGAATTAAGATCCCTCTGATTAAACACATGTTGAAGACTGCGATGATCAGTGAATACTCGCAATGGGCACCATAAAGATAGTGCCTCCAAATCTTCAACGTAAAAACCACAGCTGCCAACTCCAAGTCATGAGTAGAATAGTTCTTTTCATGAATCTTTAGCTTTCTGGAAGCATAAGCAATCACCTTCTTTTCTTGCATCAAAATAGCACCCAAACCCGAACAATAAGCGTCACAATAAACCACAAAGTCCTTACACTCCACGGGCAAAGATAAAATAGGAGTTGTAGTCAATAGAGACTAAAGCTTTTGGAAGCTCTCCTCACACTCATTGGACCACTGAAAAGGTACCTCTTTCTGAGTCAAACGGGTCAAATGCGAAGCAATAGAAGCAAACCCCTTCACAAACCGACGATAGTAACTGGCCAACCCCACAAAGCTGCGAATCTCTGTCACTGATGTAGGCCTATCCCAATCTCTCACTTCGATCTTTTTAGGATCAACCATAATCCCTTCCTTCGAAACCACATGTCCCAAGAAGGATATAGACGAAAGACAAAACTCACACTTAGAGAACTTGGCATACAACTCCTTGTCACTCAGCAACCCAAGAACAACTCTCAAGTGTTTTTCATGATCTTCTTTACTTTTTGAATAAATCAGGATGTCATCAATAAACACTATCACAAAGGAGCCTAAGCATGGCTTAAAAAAGCCATTTATCAAATCCATAAAAGCAGCTGGGGCATTAGTAAGCCCTAAGACATAACCAAAAATTCATAATGCCCATATGTAGTCCGGAAAGCTATCTTAGGAATATCCTCTGCCCGAAATTTTTTCAACTGATGATAACCCATTCTCAAATTAATTTTCAAAAACACAGAAGCCCCCCTGAAGCTGATCAAACAAATAGTCAATATGAGGGATGGGGTATTTATTTCGGATGGTGACTTTATTTAACTGGCGATAATCAATGCACATCCGCATAGTCCCATCTTTCTTTTTCACGAATAGAACAGGAACTCCCCACGGGGAGATACTCGGACGAGTGAAACCCTTACTGAGAAGATCCTGAAGTTGTTCTTTTAATTCCCTCAACTCTGCTGGTGCCATCCGATATGGCGGAATAGAAATAGGGCTGGTCCCTAGCTCTAATACAATGCAGAAATTAATATCATGGTCCGGTGGCATGCCCGGCAAGTCTGCGGGAAACACCTCCGCAAACTCACGTACCACAAGAAATGACTCAAGAGATGGGTCGTCAACACTGGTATCACAAATATGTGCCAAATAAGTCAAGTATCCCCTATCTGCTAGCTTCTTTGCACGAATAAAGGAAATAATTGTCTTTGGGGATGGACTAAAGTTACCCTTCCACTCAAGTCTAGGCACCTCGGGCATAGCTAAGGTGACTGTCTTGGCATGACAATCCAGAATTACATGATAAGGAGCTAACCAACTCATACCCAGGATGACATCAAAATCTATCATGTCCAGAATCACTAAATCAACGCAGGTGCCATACCCTTTAAGTGTGACAGTACAAGATCAAAAGACTCTATCTACAACCACAGAATCTCCAACTGGAGTAGATACATGTATAACGGCATCAAGGAAATCGCATACCATATCAAGACCCATAGAAAATATGTAGACACATAAGAAAATCTAGAACTCGGGTCAAAAAATACAGAAGCCATCCGATGACGGACTGAGATGTTACATGTAATGACTGAATCTGAGCCCTCAGCCTTTGTCCTGTCAGGAAAGGCATAACAATGGACCCGTCCGCCAGCAGCCTGCGAACCATTACGATCAACCTGTCCTGTCTGAGCTCCGCCCCTTCCGGGCTGATGTCCACCCCTACTAGACTAAAACCCATCTCTGTTAGGTTGGGTGCCACTTCTACCAGCTGTGTAACCGCTACGCCCAGACTGAGCGCGGTTACCCCTATAGAGAAATATGTAGACACATAAGAAAATGTAGAACTCGGGTCAAACAATACAAAAGCCATCTGGTGACAGACTGAGATGTTACCTGTAATGACTGAATCTGAGCCCTTAGCCTTTGTCCTGCCATGAAAGGTATAACAATGGACCCGTCCACCAGTAGCCTACGAACCATTGCGATCAACTTTCCATGTCTGAGCTCCGCCCCTGTCCGGCTGATGTCCACCTCTACCAGACTGAAACCCACCTCTGTTAGGTTGGGTGCCACCTCTACCAGCTGTGTGACCGCCATGCCCAGACTGAGCGCGGGTAGCCCCATAGGATCCTCCCCCTCTACTTGATGCTGGAACTCTGGGAGCCTGAAACTGATTGCCCTGGCCACCTTGCCTAAGTCTGGGACAATTCCTCTTAAAATGCCCCATATCAACACACTCGAAGCATCTGCATCGGACGTTGAACAGAAACAGACGAAGCCGAATAACCACCATAATTCGAAGCTCTGTCCTACAAACCCCTGGCTGACTGCAATAGTGCTGACTGGCCCCTAATGGGCCTCCAACTGAAGCCTGCATGGCTGACTGAACATGGCGTCCCGAATAGACCTGGGAAATCTGGCCCTTAGAGAAAGAGCCCCTGAAATTACCACCCTTTCGGGCCTTCTTCTCCGCGTACTTTTTCTAACCATGCTGCCTAACACCCTCAACAGTCCTAACATGGTCGAGCCTCCACCATGAACTGCGGCCCCAGCGGCATACCCCCCACCGCGAGCTGTGGCCCCAACGGCCGGTGCGAGTATCTCATTAGCTGCTGCTGCCGCACGAGTCCTCACCATCTGTGAAAGAATAGAAAGAAAAGTCAGATACCAATTGAATCATCCAGATACCAATTAGAATCAAGTCGCATGAAAGAAAGAAAGAATTTGAAATTTCCTAGTGCCCCATAGCCTCTCGAAGACAAGTACAGACGTCTCCGTACCTGTCACACCCCAAAACCCACCCAAGACGTGACCCGCATCCGACATCATGAACAACATAGGAAGAACCTAAACAATGCAATACTAACACTTGAACCCGCCAGGTTCAACATTCGCCTCCAACAGTTTATAAAATAAATGTAACATCAAGTTCCTTTTTAATAATCTTTCCTTATTAAGTTAAACAAAGTTATAAGTAACTGCATATATCAGGATCACAATTATGAAATAAGATCAGCGGAAGTCTAATATAAGTAAATAGTCATAGACGTGGCAAAACCCCATTAAGTCATACGAGACTTTGACAATCTACCCACAATTCTGATAACTATCTATGGAGCTTCTAAGAGACACAACAACCATCTAACTTCGGGACGTATCCTGGAAATCTAGAATAATAAATGAAACAGGAAGTGTCCCATGAACAAGGATGTGGGCTCACCAAATCAACAATAGCAGCAAGTTCTCCTAAGCGTCGAGAGTATCACGAACCTGCTCTTCTCCGTTACCTAACATACCATCAAAACAACAATGGTATACCTGAGTACTTTCGTACTCAGTGAGTGCCTCGAGGACAACAAGTATTATAAAAATAAAGTACAATAATACATAAAGAGACCAGTTCTGAAAATCATATAAAACCAATGTAAGAGCAGTTATTCAGTTTGTGTATCTCAATAAGAATTATCAAAACCGATTATAAAGTCTTTTGTCAAGTTATAACTTTCAATTGTGCCTTTCAAATTGATCATGATTGTCAACAACAGTTCCATGAGAGAATAAGAATATCACACATGCCAATACAGGCCCAAGAATCAATCACATCGAAGGGATGACCGTAGGGTTCCCTTGTCACAGCGCACCATACCAGAATATGAAATTCTCGGTGGCTATCCTTCCTCCCGAATAGCTAGGCATTAACCACACTCCGGGTAGCGAACTCGGTAGTGGCCACTCTTCCTCCCGAATGTCTAGGCAATTACCACACCAGAATCAATAGTGGCTACCCTTCCTCCCGAGTAGCTAGGCCAAACACAACAACAAAGTTCATAGCATAGAAGCCGATTCACAATTTGTCTCAAAGTAGTTATACCATCAAATAGCATTTAAGTTTATTATGCCATTACGAAAATCCATAATTTCATAGATAATCTTGAAACGTTTCCACTTCTTTAAACGAGATTCCTTTGTCATAGTTCCTTTGTAAAATCATCAATACCAACAATTAACCATCACCACTGATCATCTCTTATAGAAGAAAACTATTATGATTTCATATATGTATATAAAGGATAATACAATCAAGGTTTAATGTAGGCTTGTCCCCTCACGCACATTAACCATTAATCAAAACATGTAATAGATTTCAAGAGTGTAACACCAATTCATCATATCATTCAAAACATGCTTTTATAAAGAATCAATCTTTCAAGAGTGTTTGCAAAAGAGACATATAAATTACCTTTATATTCAAAAAGGATTTTACCTTTATAGTCAAAAGGATTTTTAAAAGAGACATACCTTAATATGTTAAACAAATTTTAACAATTCACTTTTCCAATGAAGAACACCCAAACCTTAGCTTGAATCACTTTGGGAAGAATTATGGTGCAAACCCTAGGTTTTGGTCACAAGAATCATGTCAAGAATCATGGGCTTGATGTTAGAATCGATTAGTAATGTTAGGGGTGTTCTTACCTTTGATTTGGAGACTTGGAGGAATGATTTTCGTCCTTAGGGTTGTTCAGAAAGTGGAGGAATAAACAAAACAAGTGTCTTATTTATACGTTTCTGGTGAAAACGGGCTAAAGGACGCCCCCGAAGGACGGACCGTCCTTCGTGTTACGGACCGTTCTTTGGACCGTCCTTTAGTGGAAATTTCCAGAGGGTTCTGGTGATTCTTTAGGCATTACGGTTCCATGTTACGGCCCGTAACACGTGTTACGGTCCGTAACGTCTCACCGGAACACAGGCCAAATTTCCAGCGAAGACATGCTTCAGTAAAATGGGCATAACGTTTTGTACGAAACTTTTTTTGGGCTGGGCGACCTACCGTTGGAAACCTATTTCAAAGATCTACAACTTTCATCGAGAAAGTTTTTCCAGATCCTCAACAAATTTTCATGAAAATTGCCCAGAAGACGGACCTACGAAAACTTAGGCGAAATTAAGAGCCCTTAAGAACTTCAATTGTTGGTTTGACTTCAAAACGACCATCTTCCACCCGAATTCATCAAGAATGGATTCATACAGATAAAATATTATCTTAACACTAGATTTTTACTCATTTACACGTAGTTCAAGTTTACGGGGTGTTACATTATCCGCCAGACGATGAGTTAGAAGCACTATTGTTTCCCTGATTAGCAGTCCTCGTACGAGTTAAAGCCATTTCTGCGGGGCACGAATTATCGGACACGTCAGAATGATCCTAATGGTAGTTCAAGCTCTATAGCACAATCTAGAATAAAGAAGAGTGAGAAACACCTATAAATGCCCTGGTAGTCTTTCGATCATGCAGGTGATCAGGCTGCACAAGGAAGACTCCACTAGACACGGCTCCACAGACACAGACAACTCTAGGACACATTTAAACCTGGCTCTGATACCAAGCTTGTCACGCCCCAAAACTCACCCTAGCTGTGACCGGCATCCGACGTCATGAACAACATCGGAACAACCTAAACGAAGCAATACTAACACTTGAACCCGCCAGGTTCAATATTCGCCTCCAACAGTTTATAAAATAAATGTAACATCAAGTTCCTTCTTAATAATATTTTCTTATTAAATTAAACAAAGTTATAAGTAACTGCATATATCAGGATCACAATTATGAAATAAGATCAACGGAAGTCTAATATAAGTAAATAGTCATAAACGTGGCAAACACCCATTAAGTCATACGAGACTTTGACAATCTACCCACAATTCTGATAACTATCTATGGAGCTTCTAAGAGACACAACAATCATCTAACTTCGGGACGCAGCCTGAAAATCTAGAATAATAAATGAAACAGGAAGTGTCCCACGAACAAGGATGTGGGCTCACCAAATCAACAACAGCAGCAAGATATCCTAAGCGTCGAGAGTATCACGAACCTACTCTTCTCCGTTACCTAACATACCATCAAAAAAAACAATGGTATGCCTGAGTACTTTCGTATTCAGTGAGTGCCTCAGGGACAACAAGTATTATAAAAATAAAGTACAATAATACATAAAAAGATCAGTTCTGAAAATCATATGAAACCAATGTAAGAGCAGTTATTCAGTTTGTGTATCTCAATAAGAATTATCAAAACCGATTATAAAGTCTTTTGTCAAGTTACAACTTTCAATTATGCTTTTCAAATTGATCATGATTGTCAACAACAGTTCCATGAGAGAATAAGAATATCACACATGCCAATACAGGCCCAAGAATCAATCACATCGAAGGGATGACCGTAGGGTTCCCTTGTCACAGCGCACCATACCGAAATATGAAATTTTCGGTGGCTATCCTTCCTCCCGAATGGCTAGGCAATTACCACACTAGGATCCATAGTGGCTACCCTTCCTCCCGAGTATCTAGGCCAAACACAACAACATAGTTCATAGCATAGAAGTCGATTCACAATTTGTCTCAAAGTAGTCACACCATCAAATAGCATTAAAGTTCATTATGCCATTACGAAAATCCATAATTTCATAGATAATCTTGAAAACGTTTCCACTTCTTTAAACAAGATTCCTTTGTCATAGTTGCTTTGTAAAATGATCAATACCAACAATTAACCATCATCACTGATCATCTCTTATAGAAGAAAACGATTATGATTTCATATAAGTATATAGAGGATAATACAATCAAGGTTTAATGTGGGCTTGTCCCCTCACGCACATTAACCATTAATCAAAACATATATTAGATTTCAAGAGTGTAAAACCAATTCATCATATCATTCAAAACATGCTTTTATAAAGAATCAATCTTTCAAGAGTGTTTGCAAAAGAGACATATAAATTACCTTTATATTCAAAAAGGATTTTATTTTTAAAGAGACATACAAATCACCTTTATAGTCAAAAGGATTTTTAAAAGAGACATACCTTAATATGTTAAACAAAGTTTAACAATTCCCTTTTCTAATGAAGAACACCCAAACCCTAGCTTGAATCACTTTGGGAAGAATTATGTTGCAAACCCTAGGTTTTGATCACAAGAATCATGTTAAGAATCATGGGTTTGATGTTAGAATCGAATAGTAATGTTAGGGGTGTTATTACCTTTGATTTGGAGACTTGGAGGAATGATTTTCATCCTTAGGGTTGTTCAGAAAGTGGAGGAATAAACAAAACAAGTGTCTTATTTATACTTTTCTGGTGAAAACGGGCCAAAAGACGCCCTTGAAGGACGGACCGTCCTTCGTGTTACGGACCGTTCTTTGGACCGTCCTTTTGTGGAAATTTTCAGAGAGGTCTGGTGATTTTTGAGGTTACGGTTCCATGTTACGGCCCGTAACACGTGTTACGGTCTGTAACGTCTCACCGTAACACAGGCCAAATTTCCAGCGAAGACAGGCTTCAGTAATATGGGCATAACTTTTTGTAAGAAACTTTGCTTGGGTTGGGCGACCTACCGTTGGAAAGCTATTTCAAATATTTACAAGTTTCATCAAGGAAGTTTTTCCAGATCCTCAACAAATTTTCATGAAAATTTCCCAGAAGACAGACCTACGAAAACCTAGGCGAATTTAAAAGCCCTTAAGAACTTCAATTGTTGGTTTGACTTCAAAACGACCATCTTCCACCCTAATTCATCAAGAATGGATTCATATAGATAAAATATCATCTTAACACTAGATTTTTACTCATTCACACGTAGTTAGTTTACGAGGTGTTACAGTACCGATCCACAAGACTCTACTAGACATGTCCTTGTACAACGAGATCGACGAACCCCTGGCTCTGATACAAACTTTTTCACGACCCAAACAGCCGTGAGTGGCATCCACATAAATACCCTAGTGGGCGAACCATCTACTTAACCAACCATCCAAACGATTACCAATTACTTAACCACTTTTAGATAAATCAAGGATATAACAAAATTAATAATCACTCATAACGTCTAGTCATTCCATAAATAAATACAAATACGAAAGTCTAACTATTAAAACCCTGAAATTCGAAAGTCATCGTACAAGGACTCTAAAACATAAACTGTCTAAGTATATAACAATTGTCTGTAATAACATAAGTAATGTCTGGAATGAAAATAGACATCTATAAGAGAAGATCTTCAAATGGCCTGGCATGGATAGGAACTCACTCTCAAATCTGTCAGAACTAGGCCACATCCTCACCCCCTGTCAAATGTGTCTTTTCATATTTATATGTTCTTTCTCATTTCAATGAATTTCTGTTCCAACAATCAATAGGGAATGTGAACAGTCAATAAATCAATATCAAGGAACATAAGTCACCTTGTCACAAGTCATATCAAGACTCAAGAATTGATTTATCAATAACATAAACAAGGGATTACTCCAAGTCAACAAGAAGAGTATTCAAACTCCTTCTTTATCATATCATAACAATACATCACATAATAAATCAATCAATGTCAAACTTAGGAATTTCCAACCACACTTTATGTCTGAAGCCCTAATCATGCTTTCTCCTATCAATTTCATAACATACACAATCAACCAATCAAAGTCTAACTCAAGTATACCATAACCTACCTCAAAGCCGAACTGGAACAATGCAATCACTCTGCAATAGCTTTCCCCTTTCGCAAAGCTTCAGAACGTTGAAAGTCTAGTAATCATAACTCTAAGTGAGTAATGGATCATCTACTCAAACAAATAACAATTGGGGAAGAGAACCCAACTACTTCTACCTTTTTCAAATGGGTGAACTATCACTAAGTGTGAATTCATCATAAAGTCAACCCCAACCATCATACTATTCCCATTCATGAGTTTTCTAATCAATTCAACCCTTTTACAAGTAGTTTTTATGCCAAAGTTACCAACTTCATGAAACCCTAAGTACCAATACATCATTCTCATCCATTAGAACTTGAATTCTCACCCTAGAAATGATAATCTATAACCTTAGATGAATAAACAACAATAAAATCACTAACCCATTCATTATTCAAGGGTTTTTTACGCTCTAGGGCTTTAGTCCTTTCATTCACCATTAACGAACCTTAAACTAATCATGGAACTTAATGTGATGATCGAATGAACAAAGTAGTGGGTTGAGACTTACCTTTCAAAAGTATTTTAGCCCTAGCCTTAGAAATTCGCCACAAGAGTTTTTGGGAACTGTTTTGGAGTTATGTGGGGAATGGGTTCGAAATTAATAATATAAAATGTTGATTCTGCCTCCCGTCGATAGCTACTTCTCGCTGTGGCGGTCCCGCTATAGCGCTAAATGTCCCGCTATGACGGACCTCATTAATTTCCCTCCGCCCTGCTGCGGCGGTCACCTACCCGCTACGATGAACCCGCTGCAGCAGTCCCACAACCACTACAGCGGTCCATTTTGACCAATAGCTCAGGTTTTTCCACCAATGTTCACCCAAAAATCTCAACACCAATCCGAGGCCCTACAGGCGCAAACCAAAAATGACATATACATAAAAACACGCTACGGACTCACCCGCGCTCTCAAAATTTCAACCGGAGGTCTAGTATACTAACTCACCACCATAACGACCTAGCGGGTCATTACACAAATAGATTTGCAAATCAGAGTTAAACTAGATTAAAATGGTCATGCAGATGTACCCCCTATAGTAAGGAAACTAATCATGCTTGCAAAGTGATTATCATGCAGTTTAGACATAAAGACTTATTCAAGTCAACATACCCAAGCTTGATTCAATAAACATGATTTATATCATTTATACCCAACTATCATACTCATATAGAGTTATATGTCTATATGCAACCAAAGTCTAACTAACGTGATCATTACAAACATCTAAGCATTCAGAACATCATTGTTAGTAAATAATAGCCATGTACTGAACCTAATAACAGATTTAATCAAGTTAAGTCTACTCTAACCAAATCATAAGTGACTGAATCCAACTAAGACTGAGCTAAACAAGTATTAATCATACTTTTAGGAGCTTAACTTAGCCTAAAACAAACTTATATTAATTTATATTACTAAAGTTAGGACATAGGCCACAATATCTGGATATATAAACGGATAAACCATACTAGCAGTGTACTGAACATGATTTAAACTAAACTAAACATATGGAGCACAATTAAGCAGCTATAGACCTAAACTAATATGTGGCTAATCAGAATAAAACATAATTAAGCAACTATAGGCTAACTAATACATGATTAACTAAAGCTAAGCATATAAAACATAATTAACTACTATAACTTGTCACGACCCAGCCCGCCATGACTAGCACCCAACTAAATCCTAGTGAGCGAACCAACACACAAGATCTCTATTCATTCACGTCTGATTTTATATTAACCAAGTCAACCGATTATACTCATCACGCATCAAAATAAACTAAGTAAGTCATGCCATAAAATACTGAAATAAGTGCGGAAGTTCTAACAATTACAAATATCCCCAAAATTTGAAAGTCATCGTACAGGACTCTAATCTAAAACATATCTAAGAACTAAAGTCTAACAAATAAATAACCATAATGTCCAGAGTACGAAAAGACATCATAGTAAGAAGATCTTCGGGCGCCCCGACATGGGAAGAAGCTCACCCTAAAATCTGTCAGCAAATGTCCCCACGCTAGATGTGAAGGCGAATAGCGGTCTCTGTATCACAATCTGCACTCAAAAGAATGCAGCAAGGTAGTATCAGTACAAACACTATGTATCGGTACATATCATAGGCCGACAAAGATTAGTATAATGCATATTTCATCAAATGAATAGAATAAACAAACCAGTTAACAGACATAAATATCAATAGATCACAGAAAAGCAACCAAGGATAATCATGATCAAATCACCAAAATGTCAGAAATCACAATCACGTAAGCCACAACGGAAATAAGTTTACCACAATAACCTCACTCACTGTACACACATGCTAACTGATGTCATTGCTCAGTAGCCATGACCTGCAGGGGACCCATGATGTCCATGTACACTTCGTTCTGGAATACTCCTCGGACCCGAGCACAAACCTCCGCTCCGAAACGAACCTCACACGCATGACATATCAATGTACCTCTCGTTTTCGGAACTATCCTCGGACCACGAACCCATAATCTAGGTCACATATGTGCCTTTCCATACCTCTTACAGAACAGTGTTTCTTACCTTTCAGTATCAATACTCACCTCATCATTTCATGTCACAATACCATCGAGAAGATTATATTAGCTTCTCATCACAATACAACCACTGAAGATTCAATCACATAGGAATAATGGCACAAATCCTACACAAACACTCAATTCGCATTCACATAGGAGTTTAACCACACAATGTCATGTGTGAAAACCAGACATCCTTTCTCCTAAGGAAATCATAAAACATACAATCAACTAACCAAAGTCTAACTCAAGTAGACCGTAACCTACCTCAAAGTAGAGCTGGAACAATACAAGTCACTCTGCTACAGCCTTTCCTTTCCTCAAAGCCTCAGAACGCTCAAAGTTTAGAAATAGAAGGCTCAATGAGTCATAATACTCAAATCACAAGTACTAAAGCAAGAATACCCTTCCCTTACCCCATTCCAAGGGGTGGATGATTTTATAGGTGATAAACAACCTATCAAGTCCCTTAGTAATCATTAATCATCAATTTATAACAATATTCTATCAACATTCCCATTACAAACAGTTTTTATGGTAAAGATACCATTTTTATAGAGCCCTAGGTCTCCAATCATTTAGTTTATGTCTCTAAAATGTTCAATTTATGATCAAGAGCAACTAACCAATACATTTAGATGATAACTAAGCGATAACAACCATAACCCAGCAAGATTAGAAGGTTTATTAACATTCTAGGATTTCTATTTCAATTTCACCATTCGAGACCCATAAAGAGGATTACAATAGTGAAGGAGAATGGAACGATAGAATGTAAATCAAAGAAACTTACCTCTCAAAGTATCTTGTCCTAGCTTGAAAATTCACCCTAGGTGCTTGTTAGGAAGTGTGTTAGTGTTTTGTGAAAAGAGAAATAAAACTGAGTATATAAAATTTGGGCTACTATTTTACGTCGACCGCTGACCTCTATAGCGGCCCGCCACGAAATCACTGTGACCGCTATGGCGGTCTATCCACCGCTCTATAGCGGTACCCTGCCCACCACAGCGGCTACCAAGGAAAATGGATGGCCGCTGGCAGCGGTCCATGTACCGCCTTAGCGATACCGCCGCAGCGGTATTCCCACCGCCACAGCGGTACATTTTGGGCAGTGAGCTCGACTTTTGTCCACCTTTTCCCCCTATCACCCCACATTTCATCCAAGGCCTCAAAAACACAAAACAAATATGCACATATACAAAAAGACGCCCTACGAATCCACCCGTGGTCTCGGAATTCCCAACGGAATTCTAATTTCCCATAACGACCGGAAGGATCGTTACACCAGATACCAATTAAAATATCGTTCGTCCCCGAACGGACAAGGGTGAGAAATCTAGGGAGGAGCTACCTGCCTCGGTGAAAAGCTGAGGGTATTTGCTACGTATATCAGATTCTATTTCCCAAGTAGCTTCTTCCACTGGGCGATTTTTCCACTGAACTTTCACAAAAGCTATTTCCTTGGACCTCAACTTGCGAACATCCTTATCTAAGATAGCAACAGGCTCTTTCCCATACGATAAATTCTCATCTAACAAAACCGAATTCCAACGAATTATATAGGAACCATCGTCGTGGTACCTCTTCAACATCGACACATAGAACACCGGATAAACGCCTGATAGACCCGGAGGTAAAGCCAACTTTTAAGCCACTTCTCCCACACGTTTGAGAATCTCAAACCGGCCAATGTACCTCGGGCTAAGCTTGCCCTTCTTCCCAAACTTCATCACCCGTTTCATGGGTAAGACCTTCAACAGCACTTGCTCTCCTTTCTCAAACTCAAGATCTAAAACTTTGCGGTCTGTATACTCCTTCTGCTTACTCTGCGCTGCCAGAAGTTTGGCTTGAATCACCTTCACCTTCTCTAGGGACTCTCCCAGAAGATCGGTACCTCACGGGCTCACCTCAAACGCATCAAATCATCCAATAGGAGACCTACGCCTTCTTCCATACAATGCCTCAAATGGGGCCATATCAATACTCGAGTGATAGATATTATTGTAGGAAAATTCAGATATGGGCAAGAACTCATCCCACAGCCCACCGAAATCTATCACACGAGCACGAAGCATATTCTCAAGAACCTGAATAGTTCGCTCAGATTGCTGTCAGTCTGAGGGTGGAAGGCTGTGCTAAGATCTAACTTCGTACCAAACTCCTCGTGCAAACACCCTCAAAACCTGAATGTGAACGTGGTTCCCCTGTCGGACACAATGGA
This sequence comes from Lycium barbarum, assembly GCF_019175385.1. Classification (NCBI taxonomy): domain Eukaryota; kingdom Viridiplantae; phylum Streptophyta; class Magnoliopsida; order Solanales; family Solanaceae; genus Lycium; species Lycium barbarum. The sequence continues at coordinate 85,371,738 of NC_083342.1, forward strand.
GATAGGAACCCCGTGGAGTCTAAGCACCTCATGAATATAGACTTTAGCCAATTTCTCTTCATCATGAGTTATCTTCACTGAAATAAAGTGGGCAGACTTAGTCAAACGGTCAACAATAACCCAGATAGGTTCAAATTTCCCTAGCGTCTCCAGAAGACCCACCACAAAATCCATGGCTATTCTTTCGCACTTCCACTCAGGAATGGGCATCCTCTGCAGTGTACCCCTAGATTTTTTATGTTCATACTTCACCTGTTGACAATTTAGACACTGAGCAACGAACTCTACTATATCATGCTTCATCCCAGTCCACCAGTAATGTTGCCTCAAATCACGATACATCTTAGTGGCACCAGGATGGATAGAATAGCTCGAACTATGAGCCTTTGTCAGAATGGTCTTGATCAAGTCACCCACCCGTGGCACACACACTCGTCCTTTGATTCGCAGCATGCCCTCCTCATCAATCACGACCTTTTTGGCCTTACCAACCAACACTTTATCACGTATTGCACAACTTAGCATCCTCAAACTGCTTAGCCTTAATCTGCTCTAAAAATGACAGTCGAGCCTCAACACAAGCCAACACCTTGCCTATGTTAGAAATTTCCAGCCTCATAAAACTGTTAGCCAGAGTCTGAACCTCTCTAGCCAGCGGACACTCCGAAGAAATCAAACGAGCCAGACTCCCCATACTAGTCGACTTCCTGCTCAATGCGTCAGCCACTACATTTTCCTTACCAGGGCGATACAGAATGGTGATGTCATAGTCTTTAACCAGTTCCATCCATCTCCATTGTCTAGAGTTCAGATCCTTCTGAGTGAACACATACTACAAACTGCGATGGTCTGTGTACACCTCACAATAGACACCATACAAGTAGTGCCTCCAGATTTTCAACGCAAACACCACTGCTGCCAACTCTAGATCATGAGCAGGATAGTTCTTGTTACACCCCGTATCTTCGAAGAGCACTTACCAAATTGAAACATAAGTACGTTGAGTTAGGGTTAAGTAAAACCACTTTGGAATATAAGGAGCAAGAATTATCAAGTATATTTAATAAGTGAAGGATGTATATAAGATATACCGGAAGGTTTTATAAGGAAATGAGTGGAAGAAATTAAGTAGTACGACTTCGGAGAAAGCATGGGTAATGTTTTGTGTGCAAATTTTGGTCCAACTTGGGGGACGTATATCTCTTAGCATATGAAGTGTTTTAAGCTAAAACAAAATCCTAAAATGAAGTTTGTCGAGTCTAGTTTCCACCTCAACAAATCGCTTGTCGATTGGACTTCGGAGTAGAGAATTATGGACGATACAAGTTTAGCTGATAGAGCATAAACGAGTGCTACAGTACTGCTACAGTACCGACTTGCTACAGTAAAATGCTACAGTGACCCGGCCCGAATTTGACCCTTATAAAAAGGGTAAGGACCCCTTTTTTTCACCAGATTTTGCTAGAAATTTCCATAAATTGAAGAGAGAGAGAGAGAGGGAAACAAAAAGTGACCAATTTTTAAGCGACGGAGTATTAGTTTAGGTTCGGATAGCGCGTGGTTGTGATTCTAGCATTGTGGTGTGGTCGATTCTAGCGTGGACTCAAAGAGGATATTGGAGATCTTGCTATTTCAACGAGAATAAGGTATGAATCTTCTTCTAATTACGCTGATACCGGTTTATTCGCGAAGATAAAGTCGTGAAATAATTGTGTAGTAAGTTGGTTAGTTATGAAAGTTGGAAAACAGCGTGTGGGCTGTTTTATGGTACATATTGGTGATGGAAATGATGTTATTGATGTTGGTATTGTTGTTGTTGTTGTTGTTGTTGTTGTTGTTGGCTGCTGAATTGAGATTTTGGGCTAGACATATAAATAGACGAGATGTTGCCGAAATTTCGGTAGATTCTAGCAAGATTTATTTTGAGGCTTAGGATAAGTATATAACAACGGGCCTAACAATAGAATGAATGGTTTTATATGTAGACTTCAAGACAGGAGGTAGGTTGGAAAGTCGAGAAGCGAGCTTCCAGGTATGTTAAGGCTAGTCCCCTTCTGTCAAAGGCATGATTCTTATGTTGTGATTCCACATACGTTTCCATAACCTTCTTATTTCCAAGAGTTAGAAACTCATGATTCTTAAAATCTTCCTATGATACTAAAGATGAGATGTTTTCCATAATGTCTTTATCCTCAAAAGTTAAAGTTTCATGATTCCAAGGGTTTCTTATGACGCTAAAGATGAGTATGCTTTATAAGGATAAAGAAGATGAGATGTTTTCTATGATGCACATGATGACGATGATTTTGATTCTAGAAGTTCCAAAGCTTATGATTTTAATGCTATTATGAGATTATCGAATTTATTTCATGATTTCCTTGAATTGCTCATTGTTGTTGGTCTCACCTCATGAATTGTTCCTTCGAGGTGAGATATATCGATGATGATTATTCCACAATATAAATCGGAGGTTACCGACCTTACGTCACTCTGATAGAGTTGTAGCTTTCACTTGGGCTATCATGCACGCTTTATAATTATGTATGTATTTTATTAATACCGTGCCTACATGGCCGGGCAGTATAACACCGTGCCTACATGGCCGGGCATTATAACACTGCGCCGTCCAATAGGCGGTCGGGCAGACACACCACTGCAGTGGGCAGTTTATGATTACCCCGGACGCGAGCTAATGATGATCACACCGTGCCTAAATGGGCGGGCAGCATTACACCGTACCTATATGGTCGGGCAGTTTACTTGTAAATATTTATATGTTGCTTTAAAAGGTAAAGTTAGCATGCATGATATTCGCCTTAAGAGGCAAACCGAGGTACAGGTTATTTCCTTACTCTATGATGTGTTTTACGTCTCTTACTATGATCTTATGGTATTGTTCATGCCTTGCATACTCAGTACATTACTCGTACTGACGTCCCTTCTTGTGGACGCTGCGTTTCATGCCACGCAGGTGTATACAGATTAGTAGAGGGTATTGCTAGAAGATGTTCCAGCTTGATTGGCGAGCTCCATTTCCTTCCGGAGTGTTGCCGAGTCAGAGTATCTATGTTATGGTATATTGATTTATGTTAGAGACTTTGCAGACAGAGTCACGTATATAGCATGTCAGTCTTGCAAGCGTCTCTGCAAGCCGATGTATCATTATGCATTATGTTACAAATTTCATATAATTACAGATTTTACTTGATTTGAGAAAGACGAAAAGAATGTTTTTGAAAAGCTTTCATTATGCATTTCATTTCGTGGTTTAAGAGTCCAATGAGATTATGAATATAATGAGAACCAGCGGGTTCGCTCGGCTTTAAGTAAAGGGTCGGGTGCCCATCATGCCCTATCAGGACTGGGGTGTGACAGTTCTTCTCATACCCCTTCAACTACTGAGTAGCATAAGCAATCACCTTCTTTTCCTGCATCAAAACAGCACCCAAACCAGAACGTGAAGCATCATAATAAACAACAAAATCCTTGTCCTCCATGGGTAATGCTAGAATCAGTGTTGTAGTTAACAAAGTTTTGAGCTTTTGAAACCTTTCCTCACACTCGTCGAACCACTGAAACGGTACCTCTTTCTGAGTCAAGCGGGTCAAATGAGAAGCAATAGAGGCAAACCCTTTCACAAACCGACGATAGTTACTAGCAAGACCCACAAAACTACGGATCTTGATAACTGATATGGGCCTAGCCCATTCCTGACTACCTGAATATTTTGAGGATCCACCATAATACCCTCTTTCGAAATAACATGCCCCAACAAAGACATAGAAGACAATCATAATTCACACTTGGAGAATTTAGCGTACAACTCCTTTTCTCGCAATACCCCAAGAGCAATTCTCAAATGTTTCTGATGCTCTTCCTTACTCCTAGAGTACACCAGGATATCATCAATGAACACTATTACGAATGAGTCTAAATAGGGCTTAAACACACTGTTCATCAAATCCATGAACACAGCTGGGGCGTTTCTAAGCCCAAAAGACATAACCAAGAACTCATAGTGCCCACACCTGCTCCCAAAAATGATTTTAGGAACATCATCTGCCCGAATCTTCAACTGATGGTACCCTGACCTTAAATCGATTTTAGAGAACACCGAGGCTCCCTGTAACTGATCAAACAAGTCATCAATACGGGGAATGGGATACTTGTTTTGGATAGTTATCTTATTCAGTTGACGGTAATCAATACACATACGCATAGACCCATCCTTCTGCTTAACGAATGACATCGAGCACCCCACGGAGAGGCACTCGAGCAAATAAACCCCTTACTCAGAAGATCTTACAATTGCTTTTTCAACTCCCTGAGTTTTAATGGCACCATCCTATAAGGTGGGATAGAGATAGGATGAGTCCCTGGGTCTAAGTCAATCCTAAAGTTAATGTCACGATCCGGTGGCATACCAGGCAAGTCCGCGGGGAACACATCCGCAAAATCACGTACCACTGGAATCGAATCAAGGGATAGAGTATCTGCACTGGTGTCACGGATATGTGCCAGATAAGCAAGACAACCCTTCTCTACTAGCTTCCTAGCACAAATAAAGGATATTACTTTCTTAGAGAGGGGACTAAGGTTACCCTTCCACTCGAGTCTAGGTGCCCCGGGCATGGCTAGTGTAACAGTCTTAGAATGGAAATCAAGTAAGCATAATGCAGGGACAACCAACTCATACCCAAAATAACATCGAAGTCTACCATGTCTAAAATCATCAAATCCGCCCAAGTATTATACCCCATAAAAGTAATTGCACACGCAAGGTAAACATTATCCACCATCACAGAGTCCCCAATAGGAGTAGATACATAAATAGGGGTAAGGGTATCACACATCATATTCAGACCCATAACAAAATAGGTAGATACATAGGAAAAGAGTAGAGCCCGGATCAAGCAAAACATAAGCTATACGGTCATAAACTGAGATAGTACATGTGATAATCGCTTCGGAGGCCTCAGCCTCGGGTCTACCTGGAAAGGCGTACAAATGACCACGCCCTCCCGTCGCCTGTGAACCAGCGCAATTACCATTACCAGTCTGAGCCCCACCCTAACTGAGTTGCTGTCTACCTCTACCTGCTTGAGGATCGCCTCGGTTAGGCTGGGCACTACCTCTACCCACGATGCTGGTGTACGATCCTTACCTCCATGATCGGGTGCAAACGGAGCTCGGGGAGCCTGATACTGAGTACCCTGCCTACTATGTTTAAGTCTGGGGCAATACCTCTTAATATGCTCTATCTGGGGCAATACCTCTTGATATGCCCTATCTCACCACACTTGAAGCAAGCATGGTCCAGCGTAGGCCGCTGAACATAAGCCGATGGGCCCCCAGCTGACACCTGCATCGCGGACTGAACCAGACGCCCTGACCGTACCTGTGAACTCTGATCCCTCGAGAAGGAGTTACTGAACATTCCACCCCTACGGGCATTCTTCTCTACCTACTTCGCATGACTCTCCTGCCTAATACCCTCAACAATACGGACATGCTCCACTATCTCCTTAAATGAAGCCTCAGTGGCTACAAGCTGAAAAGCCGATAACTGAAGCCCAGTGTTCAACCCCTTCACGAACTGCTGTATCCTCTCCACCTCAGTGGGCAGCAACTGAAGAGCATAACGAGAAAGGGAGTGGAAACGGGACACATACAAAGGAACCGAGAAGTTTCCCTGATCAATAGTAGCGAACTCATCCTTTCTTTGGTCCCTCAGAGTACGCGGAATGTACTTATCCAGAAACACAGAGTAAAACTAAACCCAAGTCAACAGAGGAGACCCAGCTGGCCTACACTCTACATAAGCCCTCCACCAAAGCTTGGCATCACCCAAGAACTGGAAGGTCACAAACTCTACCCCGTACTTATCCACGGCACCCATCTTATGAAGCCTCTCGTGACAGTTAATAATGAACTCATATGCGTCCTCTGACTCAGTACCATAGAACACAGGAGGCTTTAATTTAGTAAACCTCAAAAACAGATCATGTTCCTCGCCAGTAATCACCAGCCCTGTAACTGGCCTCGGGAAGGCCTCAAAACCCGAAACTTCCTCCAAGCGAGGTGCCACAGCTGCTGCATGCTGAGCCCCTAGAGCCTGTTCTCTATCCGGACCTGGGGCTGCTACCACTGCGCCTCTACCTGTTAGACCGGCTGGTATAGCGCCGGCCTGTGCTAACCCATGCAACCAATTCAGCACATGTGCCATCGCGTCTGATATATCCTGAGCAACTGCAACTCCTGGTGGAACCGGTATTGCTGCTTGCTGGGCTGGCGCGGCTGCATCTCCTACTGCCTCGTTAGAAACCACTAGAGGCACAGGTTCAACTACAGGGACGCCGCCCCCAGCAGGGGCCGCCCCTATGCCAGCTCCTCTGCCTCCACCTCTACCTCTAGCTGCTACCGCGCATGTTCTCGCCATCTGCGAGAGAATGAAGGATAGTCAGATACCAATTTGAATAAGCAGATACCAATTGGAATCAAGTAGCACGAAAGAAAGAAAGAAAGAAAGAAAGAAAGAAAGAAAGAAAGAAAAGGGAGTTTTCCTAGTGTCCGGCAGCCTCTCGGAGATAAGTACAGAAGTCTCCGTACTGATCCGCAAGACTCTGCTAGACATGTCCTTGTACGATGAGATCGACGAACCTAAAGATCTCATACCAACCTTATCATGACCCAGCACGCCATGACTGGCACCCAAATAAATCCTAGTGGGCGAACCAACACACATGATTTCTATTCATTCAAGTCAGATTTGATATTAACCAAGTCAAGCGATTATACTCATCACACATCAAAATAAACTAAGTAAGTCATGCCATAAAATACTGGAATAAGTTCGGAAGTTCTAACTATTACAAATATCCCCAAATTTTGAAAGTCATCGCACAGGACTCTAATCTAAAACATGTCTAAGAACTGACGTCTAACAAATAAATAACCATAATGTCCAGAGTACGAAAAGACATCATAGCAAGAAGTTCTTCGGGCGGCCTAGCATGGGAAGAAGCTCACCCTAAAATCTGTTAGCAAATGTCCTCCAAAACGCTAGATGTGAGGGCGAATAGTGGTCTCGGTATCACAATCTGCACGCAAAAGAATGCAGCAAGGTAGTATCAGTACAAACACTATGTATCGGTACATATCATAGGCCGACTAAGATTAGTATCATGCGTATTTAATCAAATGAATAGAATAAACAAGCCAGTCAACAGACATAAATATCAATAAATCACAGCAAATCAACTAAGGATAATCACGATCAAAGCACCAAGATGTCACGAATCACAATCACGTAAGCCACAATGGAAATAAGTTTACCACAATAACCTCACTCACTGTACACACATGCTAACTGATATCATTGCTCAGTAGTCATGACCTGCAAGGGACCCATGGTGTTCATGTACCACTCATTCCGGAATACTCCTCGGACCCGAGCACAAATCCCCACTCCGAAACGAACCTCGGACGCTGAACATATCAATGTACCTCTCGTTTTTGGAACTATCCTCGAACCACGAGCCCATAATCTAGGTCACATATGTGCCTTTCCATACCTTTTACAGAATAGTGTTTCTTATCTTTCAGTATCAATACTCAACTCATCATTTCATGTCACAATACCATCGAGAAGATTATATTAGCTTCTTATCACAATACATCCACTGCAGATTCAATCACACAAGAATAATGGCATGAAGCCCACACAAACACTCAATTTGCATTCACATAAGAGTTTAACCACACAATGTTAGGCATGAAAACTTGACATGCTTTCTCCTAAGGAAATCACAAAACATACAGTCAACTAACCAAAGTCTAATTCAAGTAGACCGTAACCTACCTCAAACTAGAGCAGGAACAATTTTTATAGAACCCTGGGTCTCCAATCACTTAGTTTATGTCTCTAAATATTTAATATACGATCAAGAGCAACTAACCAATGCATTTAGATGATAACTAAGCAATAATAACCATAACCCAGCAAGTTTAGAAGGTTTATTAACATTCTAGGGTTTCTATTTCAATTTCACCATTAAAGACCCATGAAGAGGATTACAATAATGAAGGAGAATGGAATGATAAAATGGAAATCAAAGGAACTTACCTCTCAAAGTGTCTTGCCCTAGCTTGAAAGTTCACCAGAGGTGCTTGTTGGGAAGTGTGTTGTGTTTTTGTGAAAAGAGAAAATAAAACTGAGTATATAAAATTCGGGCTACTGTTTTACGCCGACCGCTACAGCCGTCATCACGCCGCTGCAGTGGTACCGCTATAGTGGTCAAGTGACCGCTATACCGGCCCACCACGAAATCACTGTGACCGCTATGGCGGTCCATCCACCGCTATAGCGGTGCCCTGCCCGCCATAGTAACCACCATGGAAAATGGATGGCCACTGGCAGCGGTCCATGTACCACCATAGCAGTACCGCCGCAGCGGTACTCCCACAGCGGTTCATTTTGGGCAGTGAGCTCGACTTTTGTCCAGTTTTTTCCCCTATCACCCCACATTTCATCCAAGGCCTCAAAAACACAAAATAAAATACGCCCTACAAATCCACCCGTGGCCTCAAAATTTTCAACGGAGTTCTAATTTCCCATAAGACCGGAAGGGTCGTCACATAACTAACACATTACTAATAAACAGACCACATAAAAAGCACAACCACTTAAATAAATTACTGAAAAAATAATAAAAGGAAAGCAAATTACCTTTTCTTGGTGCAGCCTTGATCGAGAATGAACTTGGAGATCTCTTTTGTTCCTTAATCCCGCACTCAGCCATAAAACCAAAGAAAAAAACAAAGATTTAAAACTTAGACTTAACTTGAATAATTAAAGGTCTCAGCAATATGCTATACCCTAGGTAATTCAAGTTTTTGTGTGAATATGTGTGATATTCCGTGTGTAGGTCTTCCAAATAGTGAGAAATAGGGTTCTTTATATAGAACTCTAAATCTGAGAAAACCCTAATCTCAATTCAATGTGGGACTTTACAATTCTGAGAATTGCTTACTTTCAAAACCACATTTAACGGCTGATATTTGATGAACAAACAAATAGATGGTCAGATTTGACCTAAAAATTGATCAATCCTTTTGGTTCCTCATGAACCAATAAAAATCAAGGATTTAAATGAGGGTAAGACAAAATCCATTAAGGATTTGTACCCTCTTGAACGTGACAATGCAGAAAAACCAAAGGGAAAAGAGGGATAACACCTCGTTTGGGTTGAAATGCGGTGGATTTGGTTGAGAAATGGCAGAGCAATAAATGCTCTTGCCATTCTCAGCCATGGCGAGTCAACGTGGAGCCTCAAGGGCCTGCAAATCTTGTCGTTTCTGGCATATGACGCAAGAAAGAGAAAATGAATGAAGGTGCAGTGCCTCTAGGGTTTGTTCTCAAACCCCGGTCTTTCAAATGAAAGACTTTAGGGTCCGTTTGTTCTGTGCATGTGTGTGTATATGTGGGAGTGGGTCGGGTCGCAGTCCAAATAGACTGGGCCTGGCCAAAAAATAAAGGTGGAGGGCATTTTATCGGAGTATACATGGTATACATATATATATACATACATATATATATATATATATATATATATATATATATATATATATATATATATATATATATATATATATATATATATATGCGTAGGGGCAAAAGTGTTATTCTTAACAAAATGGCCACAATTGGAAATGTTTATTAATTACACTTTAATTGTGACCAAAATTTAACTAATTAACCAATTAATTAAATCAGAGGCATGATTAGTTATATAAAAGGCTCAAATTGCAATTATGACCTTAATTGATTTAACCCAAGAAGTTGGTTATTTCAATTCGGACATATTTAATCCAATCAACCAATTAAAGACTAATTTTGCAAAAATGACCTCAATTGATTTAAGCCATGAAGTTGGCTATTTCAACTAGGGCCATAATTAACCAACAGTTGATTATTCCAATTCTAGCCGCAATTAACCTTATAATAAACAAATTTTTAAATTTAACCATAATTAAGAATTTAATTCGTTATAATTAATCTAAAAATTGCACAAATGCAAATTGAATATGCAGAGTTAAAATTTGAGAGGTAAAATGATTATTCATTTAATAACCAAATTTCTTGAATTAAACAGAGTAAAATGCTTGCTAATTAGACCTTCAATAATTTTAACAAGTAATTCAATAATTATAAAAAATGTGTAAATTATCTCTAAATGATTTACAATATATATTTGAAGTTACATTTCCAAATGGAATGGCAAAATATTATCGAAACAATTTTGTAAAATCATTTTGACTTATAAAAAAATAAGTATTTCACTCCATTTGATATCCAAGAACTCTGGGTAATTAAAATAAATTATGGGAGGTCAAAAATTAGGTGTCAACAATCTTTCCGGCGAATACAAGGAATCAAAGGTACAATATATCACATTAAACTGTATTTTCAAATTCTTTTATCTTTAATTAATGTATTTCCATTTCATTATTAGGAATAAGTAGTTCTGTTTCCTGATGACGTATCTGACTAAGCACCAGATGTTGAATATAAGGATTTAGATTCCCGCCAGAAGGACGAATCACCGAACAATACCGAGGTACATTACTTGCCTTTTTCCCAAATTAGAGTGTATGATATATACAATTGGCTAACAAAGACTAATTTTATTTTTTTTCGGCAATGATAGTAGAGGTCCTAGTTGAAATTTCTCATACAATCATGTCTTCAGAAACAAATCATGAAAAACATGCCAGGGAATACGTCGATCGTTCAATTTTTGAGACACCACACAAAGTCGGTGAGGACGTGCAACCTCTATCTCAGTTTTACTTGGCTAATGAGTTGCTTCCAAGCCAAATTCCTGAAACATGAATAATTGTGCATCCATTAGTGGCTCGAAATAGGCGTCCTAGTAAATATCAAATTTCCCCCTTCATGGCAAATTATGACTCTGCCTCAGGAACGTATTTATTGATAAGAGTTAACGTGTTTAACTTTTTGTGTATTCCACAGTACATTTTTGTAAAATATGTATTATATATTTCAGGTAGTTCACAAATCATCTGTGTGCGCACTTTAAAAAAAAAAAGCATCCATACGCGGAAGATCCCATCACCGGGGCAGTTGACTCAGAGCTTTTTGAGAAATATTTGGTGTGGCTTCATAAGGGACTGTTTGTCATGCATGAAAACAAGTATGTTCTTCACCAATTATATTTTAAAGTGATACTTGTATATTTTAAACAACTAACTGTATGTATGTTGTATAATCCTTCTGTAGAAAGAACAAGAAAGATCGTTACAGAAAGAAGATGGCAGCTTTTGAGCATGATGCAGATTATACGTATAATTTTTGCATCAGAGCAGTCGAAGACAAAAACTAGTTCTACTAGTTATCAATGAATGGACAATTATGGAATGACAAGGTGCAATATACCCTACATATATATATAACACTGTATTATATGGTTTAGATTATGTATTTTTTGATGTTTTTACTGTTGTATGTCAATATTTTCAACAGATTGACGTCATTTTCTACTACTTGTGAAAGAAAGGCAAGTATGACAAGAAGAGCACTTACAAATACATGACTGTTGATTATCCCTTCAAGCAAAAAGTTGATAAAATCTATCTTGCCTATCACAACTCGGAAACTGGATCCAATGTAGCCAAAGAAGAAGATGACATATGTCATTATGTTAAGGGTCACAGGTTGTATGCAAATCTCCCATGGCATTCAATTGACAATGTGCATATACCTGTCAACATCAAAGAGGAAAATCATTGGATTTTGGCTGTACTTTCATTCAATGACGGGTATTTTTTGTATTTATGTTTTTTAAGATAAGTTTTATAGATTCAATTGTGTGAAACTGCTATGTTTTTTTCTTATATTTTTGTATTTGTGTGTTTTTGTATCCTTCTGACAGGCGCCTTTATGTCTACAACTCACTACCGAGCAGTAGGCCACAATGCAATTTTTAAAGGTGAAATACACAAACTTGCTGCCCTGCTGCCACATTATCTACACATCAGTGGATTCTACACTCAAAAACAAGGCATCAATTGGTAAAACACGCAACATATATGGACATGTCACAGAATGATAACCTTGAAGTAGAGTGTGTTGAAAATTTACCGTAACAAGACCGTACGAGCATGCATGTATTTTGCTTGTATTTTTTTTCTTTCCATAAATGTTAGTCATTCATAAATTTCTATCATATATTTTGAAGGGATTGTAGTGCGTATGTGGTAGCATTCGCTGAATATCTGAGCTCGGGTGAAGGTATTCCAGCATAAATGGATGCAAAGATGCTCCGTATGAGATACGGTGCACTCCTGTGGGACTACACCACACAGAAGGTCAATGAAAATGCTATGAGCGATATCGAGGTGCCACCAAGACTAGTTAGGTCAGCCATAGATTATGACAAAGTTGAAGCAATTGATGTTAATTAGTAGTGTTTTGCAAATTTTGAATTTGAAATGCGGACTGTGACTGTTTTTATAGCATATATTTTAGATGTATATGGTGTAAGAAAAACAGATGAATGTTGGATTATCTACTTATCGGTGTTTTGAAGTTTTAATTGAAACATTTTGTAACTAATTTATAGATTTTTATGAATACACAAGTATATCTAAATATATTTAGCATGGGCCACAGTCAAATACATTCAAAAACACCAAATACACATGTATTTGATGTATATTAGACTATCTTCTTATCAAGTGTCACGACCCAAACTGGAAGGCCATGACGGGCACCCCGGCCCTACCTGTCGAGCACCGCTAATCATAAACAAAGGTGGACCATGAGGGTCATCTATGGAAACCTGCTAGATAATAAGAGAACAATATTGAAAAGGAGCGAGCCCAAATGACAAACGTACATAACCATGCTGGACAAAACTGTAGAAGCCGACAAGGCCATCATGGACACTTATACAACAAAATATAGGCCGAGAGGGCCATACAGCGTCTACTATACCACAACTGTCTACAAGCCTCTACTAGAGTACATGACATAATAAGGTTAGTACTAGGCCCCGTCATACCCATACGTACAACAAAAATATAACGTACCGAAACACGACAGCAGCTTTGAGACAAGTGGAGTGCTCCAATATCAGCTGAACGGCAACCTACTGATGCGGACCGTCACCCTGTCTATCTGAACCTGCGGGTATGAAATATATCATCCCTCAGGCGAAAAGGAATGTCAGTACGGATAAAGTATTTAGTATGTAAGGCATGAAAGTAACACAAACGAAACATAAAAGTACATAGAACGAAAGGAATGCAACTTGTATATCTGAACTGCCTCTGAGGGCCAATGATATCCATAAGTATTGTATATATGCGTATATAATTCCTGCTCGTATATATATATATATATATATGCGTGTGTAACACCTGTCAAGCCTCTGTGGGCATCTCATCGTATCATATCGGCCTCTGTGAGCATAATCATCATCATATGACCAGCTGATCAAGTGGTAGTGTGTATATAACGTCGTCACCTTCCCCATAACCAATATAGCTATCACATAAGTGTACGCGTATATAACGCATGTGGCGTCATAGTATGTATGTATGTATATACATATATATATATATATATATATATATATATATATAATGCATGAATATGACAAGAGTACATCCTGAATCTTTCGGAGTGACGTAAGGTCGCTACACCTCCGAACATCGTTATGAGATAGCATCTTCATCAACCAATGACTCAATGAAGCACACTAAATCTGGAGAGGAGTAGTGTTACATTTTCATTTCGTTCATATGGATCATGCTAAAAGAAGGAAAGTTAGCCTTAACATAACTCAAGTCGTCAACACAATCCCATAACGAATCCGTCGAACTAATACTCCATTCCTATACAAAGGAAATCATTTTCAAAGCTTAGATGGTACTAGTATATCACATATACCCAACGAGAAATTAATTCAAAAACAAAATGGGAAGCATTTCCCCTATTTCTTATTTATCACACTCATCCAACAATCAACACAACAACCTCTTATGATCCTCTTTAAACTCATATCAACAACATCAAGAGATAGACAATAGAACAACCCGTTATACGCTTCGCATACGACCCTTACAACCTCTTTCTTACAAATACACCAAGTATAACAACCTCAACACAATATCAACATCAACTATTATCCATACAACAAGAACTTAACTCAAAAACACATTAACAATCATGGCTCAAATTAGATTACAACCCAACATAACTCAAGTTCGTATTTGAACCTTCCCTCCAACTTCTTTTCCTCCAAGTCTAGTATAACCATCGCATAAACTCATGGAAATAAGATGGAATCTTACCTCAAAAACTCAAGAACACTTCCATTCCAAGATTACTTCACCTTGAAGTATCCTCCAAAGCTACTACAAAAAGGAGAAACAAACTTCAACAACACTTTGCGAACTTTAGGCACTTGATCTTCTCTTTAATCCTTGATTCACTTGAGGACGTTGATCACATATGTTGGAGAGGGGTTTCTAGAAGTGTTAGAGGTCTGGGGAATGAAAAAAAATGAGATAAAATAAGGGGGTACGAAATATATAAAAAATAAAGCTAGCGCCGGCTTAAATTTACAATCCACTTTACATATCGTAAAGATTATATGGTCCGTATAATTGGACCGTAAAAAGCCAACAGTGGCTCACCCATACTGTTATCATTTTACGGGGGGGTCAACCAGATATACGGTCTGTATATCTGATCGTAAAACCCAACTTTTTCTGAAACATATTCTCGTCGATTCTCTTAACCTTGAATCCTACCAACACATACTAAGCATGAACTTAAGCCCTTGTATACTCAAGATGAATATATCTAATCTTATAAAACCCCAAAGATAGTACCGTTTTCGTAATATATGACAACCAACTCACGAAAATACTTTACGTAAAAAAAATATGAGGTGCAACATCAAGTTTATCTGACTATATTTAACATGGGACATGATGTGCCGTGAAATTACAACACATTCTATGCTAATTCCTTAGGATTTTGTGACTCTTCAAGCACTTTTGGTGTTAATTTTTGTGTGTTTATGTCATTTTGTAGGATAATATGTTCGGAGAGCATAACGGAGCAAAATGGGCCAAGGACACACCTTGCACAACATGCTAGCCGCATGTCATGCCTGCGAAGCCATAAGTCCACCGCATATAATGACGTCCCACTGAGGAATTGAGAAGAAAGTTTGTACAGTTTGCGAGCTCAACATGCGAACCACATGTTGATCATGCGAGAAGACAAAGCAGACGCAAACCTTGTCCGAAAATTAGAACAACTGAAAGTCAAGAGCACAACATGCGACTGCTGAACATGCTTTGCGTCTCGCATGTTGCGCCTGCGAGATGCATGTTGCGCACGCAGGGGTATTTTTGTCTAAAGTTGGTGCTTTTGGTTGTTAAAAATACTCTCCAAAGGTTGTGTAAAAGATATCTTCGGCCATTTTTACAAGAGTTGGAAGCTAGGGTTCATCAACCACACCATTGGAGGAGAAGATTGGAGCACTTTAATGATAAATTTCTTAACCCTTTCTTCAATTCCTTGCTTTGTATTGTATATCTAAGTGTGTAAAATTTTATTCCATCACTTTATCTTTTTTATGAAAATATTCATTTGCAAAGTTGGATGAAATCTCTTCTTATGCTTATGTATTGAATGATTTTTATTTCTATTGAAGTGGGTCTTTGTTGTTTTAATTAATCTTGGTTTTTAACGTTTCTTAAGGGATTAGCTAACCCTAAGACCCGCCTATTCACTTCGATTTGAGCTCGAGACAGGAAGATTGAGGTTAGGAAAGATTAATTAACAAGAATTTGGTCATTAAATCTCATCTAATAACTTGAGCTACATATGGGAAAGTTAGTTGAGATTATATTGATTGTGCTTAATATCACACTCTAAGGCTTGAGAAAGCTTATAGTGAAATTCATTGATTTGGTTGAGAGATTTTTTATGAGATTTTAGAGATCATTATCTAATTAGCATAAACTCACTCATAGTTGTAAAATCGTGAAATATATTGGATCGTTACTTGAGAGTAATTTCCCTTGTATCCATGCTTGTGGCCATTGATCATTTTACTTATTTTCTAGGTTAGTTTCGTCTTTGTTAGTTTTTAAATCAAAAATCAAATATTGAAAAAGTGTTTGGCTTAGCTTAGTTGGTGATAATTCCCTACTTGTTTAAACTAACTTTATATTGCTCCATGTGGATTCAACCCCGACTCATAGTTGGGTAAATTATATTGCGACGACCATGTACACTTTCTCTTTGTGGAGTGAATTTGGACGTTATCAATTTTGGCGCCATTGCCGGCGAATAATTTGACGTATTTGGGTTAGTTTGAGATTTAAACGTGCTTGCTTTGGTCCAAACTTGTGAATATGTGTTTGTGATTTTTCATGTTTCTTTGTGTTAGTTTGAAGTCTATGGGAATCATCGTGAAGGCATTTCACGAATGATGGAAGAATTTCTAAAAATGCATGTTCAACAAAGTCAAGAAGTGGAGCTACTTGAAATTGCAATCCGGAAATTGGAGGCCGAATTGAATGCAAAGATTGAGGCATGTGATGCTCAATATCAAAGGGCCATGGAATGTAATTTTGAGATGGTTTCAATTGAAGAAGAGGTTATGATTGATTTTCAAGAGCTAATGGTGAATTGCCAACCGACCAACCCAAAAATAATGCAAGATGCCGAGATTAAAGAAATGATACTAGAGTTGCATAAAAAATTTTATGAAATGGTTTTGGAAGTGTAACGATTTGTCTGGTCGTTATAGTCTTTCTGGCACTTTCGTCCCTTTTCGAGCTTGGTTAGCTCAATTTTGACCTGAGGGGACCGTTGACACGCTTCCCGAGGTGTCTAGACTTGATTCTAATTGGTATCTGAAAAATAAAATTGATGTCTGACTCTTATATTTTCTCTCATAGATGGTGACTGGTGAGGACTCGAGCTACAATAGCCCGAGGTCAGGTGCTAGAGCCCGCAGCCGCGGCTGGCACCAGAGGGTGAGCGACGGCCCGAGGCCGTGGTAGAGCTAGAGGTCACGGGGCTTCCCCAGCCAGGGGCAGGGCTCTTGCGGTAGGACAACGGCGTGAGATATCTCCATCTCCAGAGCCTGAATATCAGCAGGATCGAGACCAGCCCGTAGAGAGGGCGTGGCCCCAGCACGGACACAGCCCGAGGTTACTTCTGATCAGGCTATGCAGGATACTATGGCTAGAGTCTTACTTTATCTAGATGCCTAGAAGGCTGCCACTGGTGTTACTACTCTTGGTGGAGGTTCACAAACCAGAGTTGGGGCGCAGACCCCTGAGCAGAGACCTACTCGGGTAGCACACCCCGCTACAGCTATGGCTTCCTGTATTGATGTGGTACCCGCTCCTAGTGATGATCTTAGGCCCATGGAGGGCCCTATTATGACCATGTTTGATCAGGACCTTGATGGGAGGTTCAGGAAGTTAGAGCCGCCGAGGTGTCACGACCCGTTTAGAGGGCCGCGATGAGCGCCTGATGCTAGCCCACCCGGGCACCCCTTGGCTTACACTTACCTCTAGGTGAGCCGCATAATTACATGCATAATTCTATCCGTTCATCATACTAGTCCCATTGGGCGACAATGCTTTCATATCATGGTTGGCATCTATACCACGTCAATGTACATGAGCCGTCAAGGCTATCAAAATAATATACAAAATATAGGCCGACAAGGCCAGACACATCTAACCATATTCACATGTCTACGAGCCTCTAAGAAGAGTATAACATATCACATAAGCGGGACAGAACCCCGCTATGCCCATAATTATATACACAAAAGAAGAAATACCCAAAAGCTATGGCTCCGAATGAAATAGAGCTCTGCTAGGTACTCTCTGAGAATACCGCTATGGATCGAGCCTGTCTCCCTGTGCACCTGCGGGTATGACGCAACGTCCACAAACAAAAGGACGTCAGTACGAAGAACGCACTGAGTATGTAAAGCATGATCAATATCAATATAGAAGCATAATAAGCAACATGAGAAATAGCACAAGATGGGAGATAGTAATATCATCATCATAGGCACTTACTTGCCGTGCATAGGATCTTTCCGTTCCGTATTTGTACTCGTATTCGTATACATACCTTTATTCACATTCATATCGTATCATATTATTATTCATACTCGTAACCATATCATATACATAATCATATCATATACATAGTATTTACATAGCATACCCGACCATGCAGGATCGGTGTTTCACACATACTTGGCCAACCAAGGCTCAAGGTTACTCATACCTGGACCTACCAAGGCTTCAGGGTCACATCTACCTGGCCCTACCAAGGCGTCAGGGTTACATCTACCTGGCCCTACCAAGGCGTCAGGGTTATCCGTACCATCTGCAGAGGTGTGCGCGCATTACGTAATCATATACATACTTATTTACATATCTTACCCGGCCTCATAAGCTCGGGGTTCCATAGTAGTCATACATAGACACATATACATAATAGCTCATAAGCATCTTTACTATTTACATCATTATCATAATCGTCATCAACATCGTTATTACTATTATCGTCATTCATCACATTTATCTTTATAGGATTACTCACCATACGAGGGATTTAGTACAATCGTGGTGTATCAAGAATTATGAGCTTACTAGCTCGGAAGATCAAGTCATTTGAAGAATATCATAGTCTCATAGAAGATTTAGATATTTGGCCAAAGAACCATGCCTTATGAAAGAAGGGTTAGCCTTACATACCTTTTCCGTTCACTATTTTACACTTGCGTGTTCACCTCCAATGCTAGCGTTTCTACCTTCATTAAAGTCATACTATCATTAGAATCGATAGCTAGCACATCTGACCAAAACTAGAGAAAATCGGACAGCCTCTCCTTTATTTATACGACATTCCTCCATAGCGTATATCAATTCCCAAACATCAATAATGCATTCACAATACCATACAATAATCATTATTCATCCACATTATCTACATTTCTAGACTTACTTTCAATTACTCATATCCATGGATATAACACACAACTATGTCCATTCACGTACATTGCTCATCTCATGTTCTCAACATCATTTATAACACATTTACATCACAATACATCAAGACTCATAACTCAATTCAAACTATTTCTCAAGATGGCACTATTCCACATTCATGACCCATTTTGCCATACCTCTCTAGAATCCAAGTATTTCAACTCTTAAATACCTTAAACAACATAGAAACATCATAAATCTTACCTTAGATGTCGTAGGAACAAGCCTTGGTTGATAATACTCCACTTGAGCGAAACCCTAGTTTATCTCCAATGAGATTTCTTGACTTGTATGATCCTTAATGGGTTTTCTTATACTTGATTCACTTAGTTTATGTTGTTGATCACCAAATATCCTTGAATTCTTGTGGAATTTATATAGAGAGATGTTTTAGAGAGAAGGGGTATCATGTAGAAGTGAAATGAAATGAAATAATAAACTTGGTCCCCCTTTTAATAACCCAAAATCTGATCTGAAGTGAACAGTCGTCGAAAGTGCACAGTGGCTGTAAACCCATTTTACGGGCCGTATTCTGGTTTACGGTCAGTCTTTCACGACCGTATTTAAGCATAACAGAACCAGAAAGGTTTGCTGGAGGTCATGGTGGTTTACGGTCACAGTTTACGGGCCGTATTTCGATTTCCGGTCCGTATTCTGAGTCGTATTTAACCATTTAGACATTTGGCAGAAAGTTGAAGTTTTTGAATGTTGAAAGATGATAGCAGTTTACGGTCCGTAAACCACTTTACGGGCCGTATTCTATTTTACGACCAACTGGGCCGAAGTGCAAATCTGCAACTTTTGCATTTCCAAAACTCATAAGTAGTCATCTCCTTCTTAGTAAAACACCGTACACTCATACTCTTCAATGGTTTATTCATTGTACGCTCACGGAGAAATTCCGAGGTGTAACACGAGGTTTTCGGGTACTTCTTCTGAGGACGCTTATGAGTTCATCCTGGATATGCATAAATTGCTGCATAGGATGGTGATCATGGATACCCATGGAGTTGACTATGTGTCCTACCATTTCGCGACAATGCGAACACTTGATAGAGGTACTTTGTGGCTTGCAGACCTGAGGGTTCCCCTCCCCTGACTTGGACTCAGTTCTACCAGGCCTTCCTTGAGAAGTATGTGCCCTGGTCCTTGAGAGAGGCGCATAGGGAGGAGTTTTAACATCTACAGTAGAGGGGCATGATTGAGGAGGCCTATGTGACCCGTTATCTGTATCCGGCCTGTTATGCCACCCCCTTGATCCCTACTGAGCCTGACAAGATTAGGCATTTTGTTAGTAGGTTGGTCGGTCCTCTACAGATTCCTTTCCTTCAGATGGAGGCCATGAGGTCTTCCTTCCCGTCCATCGTCGAGCATGCTTCCTTAGCTGAGGCCGCTAAGGCCCGTGCATTTGGAGGTAGTAGTGACAAGCGACTGCGTCAAAGTGGGAGTTATGGTGGTTCTAGTTCTAGGGGCGCCAGTCAGACTTCTAGGCCGCATCAGCCATATTCCGGCCGCCCTGTGCACTCAGCTTTGCAGGCTACCACTAGTGAGCCACCCAGACAGAGAGCTCTTGAGAGATTGTTTTCTCGACCAATAGACAGGGTTATTTCATCCAGGTCCTCAGCTTCAGTTTATCATCTTTCGTCCCTTCTGATCTGTTTTTCATATAGAGAGGTTGGTCATATTGCTAGGAGGTGTTCCTGACCCAAATGGGATTATCAGCCACAGAGGACTCTGACATCGTCTGGTGGTCGAGGTAGTGCTTCTCAAAGGGGCGGCGCTCAGTCAGGCCGCGGTGGTTCTCAGGGTTCCAGAAGTGGATCCCAGACAGCTAGAGGTGGGTCCCAGAGTGCGAAAGGGGGATCTCAAACTAGACATGGTGGGGCCCATTGTTACTCGTTTCTGATTAGGCCCGAGGTAGAGGCCTCAGATGCTGTTATTATAGGTACCATTTATGTCCGTCATAGAGCAGCATCTGTGTTATTTGATCCTGGATCATCTTATTTGTATCTGTCTGCATATCATACCATTAGTTGGGATTTTCCTTGTGATAGTATAGATATACATGTTCATGTGTCTACTCCGGTTGGAGATTCTGTGATTATTGATCTAGTGTACCGGTCCTGTTTGGTTACTTTTATGGGGTATAACACTTGGGTAGATTTGATGATTCTCGATATGGTGGACTTTGATATTATATTGGAGATATCCTGGCTTTCTCCTTATCACGCGATATTAGACTGTTATGCCAAGACAGTCACCTTAGCCATGCCGGGCATTCCTAGGCTTGAGTGGAGAGGTACTCCTAGTCCTGCTCCGAAGAAGATCATTTCCTTCCTTCAGGCGAAGAAGTTAGTCAATAAAGGGTGTTTAGCCTATCAGGCTCATGTACTAGACACGACTGTTGCATCTCCACCCCTTGAGTCCATTCCTTTTGTGAGCGAGTTCACGGAGGTATTCCCGTCTGATCTACCGGGTGTGCCACTCGATCATGACATTGATTTCTGTATTGACTTGGACCCGGGCACTCGCCCTATTTCTATTCCGTCATATCGGATGGCACCTACCGAGTTGAGAAAGCTTAAAGAGTAGTTACAAGACTTATTGAGCAAAGGATTCATTAGACTGAGTGTCTCCCCTTGGGGTGCTCCTGTGTTATTTGTGAAGAAGAAAGATGGGACCATGATCTTGCTAGGTCTTTTAGACTTACGCTTGTTGATGTTGTATGTGTGCAGGTGTGGTTAACAGTGACCAGGTAGCCAATACTTGATTCATTCCAGCTTCGTTCAGTCCAGTTCAGTCGAGGTGAGCCACCATTAGATCATAGCGGCCTCTTCTTTAGTTGACTTAGTAGTATTCCGAGCTACGTCTCGTACTTTTATATTAAAACTAGTAGTTCCATGACTTAGACATTTTATGGGGTTTATAGGAAAGACTCAGTATTTTTATTTCGCTCCCGCACTTTTCTTTATATTATGAGACTTTGCGTATTATTCATTTTATTCGTTAATTTTCGCATGATTAGCTTAGAGGACTCGCCTTATGGGTAGAAGCTCGTCAGGTGCCCGGTCACGGCCTGAGTGTCAGATTTGGGTCGTGACAAACTTGGTATCAGAGCACTAGGTTTCAATTTCCTTGAAGTCAAGGAACGATGCCTGGTAGAGCCTTGTAGATCGGTACGGAGACGTCTGTACTTATCTTCGAGGGGCTGCCCGGGGAAAAAATTCCTTGTTTTCTAATTTTTATCGTGCCATTAAAGTTGAATAAGGAATTAACCCTTTTCTTGTTCTGGAACAGATGGCTAGGACTCGATCTTCTGCATCTGCGGGGCGAAGGGGTGCACCAGTAGCACGAGGGAGAGCCGGGTCACGAGGACGGGCTCCAGCACGACTGGCTGCTATGCCTAGAGGTAGACCCCCTGCTGCCAGATAGGCACCACCCGAGTTTCCGGCAGAGGCGGATGTCATGGACATATCAGCAGTAGCCCCAGTAAAGGGAGTTACAGTTTCAGTACCACCAGAGCTATTGGTCAGGATGGTTTCAGTTATGGAGGCTATTGTTCCTCGTCTAGGTGGAGTTATGCCTCCAGCTACTTCTCAGACTCAGGAGAGTGTGGGTGGTCAGACACCAGCCACTCTTACTACAGAGTAGCGGGTCATACAGGATTTTCAGGCACCACCACCTGGTTTAGCTCCACCACCAGCTGAGGTGGTAACACAGCCAGCAGTTTATCTAGGGGGTACAACTGCGGTTACTGGTAGGAGGGAAAGTGCTACAGATGAGCTTAAAGCTTTCATGAGTTTTGGACCATCGAACTTCGATGCTACCCCTACGTCGATGGGTCCCCAGAGGTTCATAGACAGGTGTGAGAAGATTCGGATGACTTAGGGTATTTTACACACTCACGGGGTTGACTTCACAGTTTTCCAGCTTTCTGGATTGGCAGAGTCATGGTGGACTACTTTGAGTCGTAATAGGCGTGCAAATTTTCCCCCACTTACTTGGGCCCACTTTGCAATACTTTTTATGGACAAGTTTCTACCTCCTAGTCAGCGTGATGCTTTGCGCGATCAGTTTGAAAAGCTTCGTCAGAACGACATGACTGTGGCACAGTATGATGCAGAATTCACTAGGTTGTCTCGTTATGGCCTTGAGATCATTCCTACTGAGGAGGATCGGGTCAGGAGATTTGTGAATGGGTATATAAGGTCCCACCGTACCGCCTTGGCTACTAAGGTGCGGAGGTCTACCTATGATCAGGTTCTAGATAGTGCTATGCGTCGAGAGGGATACTTTTTAGAGGACAAGACTGAGCAAGAAGGGAAGAAGTCGCGCACATCAGTGGTATCCAGTTTGGCTCCATCTGGGAGCAGGGGTATTCAGGGTAAGGGGTCATCTAGACCTCCTCAGTTAGCTTCACATAATCATTCTCAGGACTCACCTAGTTTTCAGTCAGCCCGACAGGGGCAGGGGCAGCAACAGCACCAGAGACGTAGTTCTTTTCAGAACAGGGCTTATCGTTGTTATTCTTGTGGGAAGAACCATTCAGGCAGGTGTATGAGGGGTTTCACTGGATGCTATACTTGTGGGGAGTAGGGTCATTTGTCTTTTACATGTCCTAGAGTTGTAGGCGCAGTCCAGCTGGCAGCCCAGCAACAGGGTGCCATTGCGGCACCACCTATAGCCGCAGTTCCAGCTAGATCAGTACCACAGCCAGGTCGTGGAGTATCTAGACAGGGTACTCAGGGTGCACAGGCAGTGGGTGGACAGCCCCGTTTCTTTGCTTTGGCCAGACAGGATGTTGATGCATGTGATGCAGTAGTCACATGTATTCTCACAGTTTGTTCTCATCCGGTATTTATCTTGATGGATCTTGGATCCACTTATTCTTATGTATCCCCATTTTATGCTGCTTGTTTGGAGCGAGTACTCGATTACATAGATGCACCTTTTCTAGTATCTACCCCAGTTGGGGAGTCTATAGTGGTAGATCGAGTATATCGTGATTGTATAGTATCTATTCAGAGTACAGAGACCTTGGTGAATCTTCACGAGCTTCAGATGGTCAGTTTTGATGTCATCATGGGTATGGATTGGTTGGCAGCCTGTTATGCTACACTTGATTGTCGTAACAAGCTAGTTAGATTTGATATACCTGGAGAGCCGAGATTAGAGTGGAAAGGTACCACAGCAGCTCTAGAGAAGCGAATCATTTCTTATTTCAAGGCCCGTAAGTTGATTAGCCAGGGCTGTTTGGGATTCATAGCCATGGTTCGAGATACTCGAGCTGAGACAGTGACTATAGACAGTATTCCGGTTGTACGGGACTACCCAAATGTATTTCCTGAAGATTTGCCAGGATTGCCTCCCACCCGAGAGATTGTGTTTTGTATAGATACTTTACCGGGGACTCAACCTATTTCTATTCCCCCGTATCGTATGACACCTGCCGAGTTAAGGGAGCTGAAGGAACAGATTCAGGATTTGCTTGATAAGGGCTTCATCAGGCCCAGTGTGTCACCTTGGGGTGCTCCAGTATTATTTGTGAAGAAGAAGGATGGTTCCATGCGAATGTGCATTGACTACAGGCAATTAAACAAAGTCACAATCAAGAACAAGTATCCACTACCTCGTATAGATGATTTATTTGATCAGCTTCAGGTTGCGGTCTGTTTTTCCAAGATTGACTTGAGATCGGGTTACCATCAGTTGAGGATCAAGAAAGAGGACATCTCGAAGACAGCATTTCGGACTCGTTATGGCCATTATGAGTTTTTGGTCATGTCCTTTGGGCTTACTAACGCCCCGGCAGCATTTATGGATCTTATGAATTGAGTGTTCAAGCCTTTTCTCGACACTTTTGTTATAGTATTCATTGATGACATATTGATCTACTCCCGTAGCCAGTTGGAGCATGAGGTTCATTTGAGGGTGGTGTTAGAGAAGTTGCAAGGACACAAGCTTTATGCCAAATTCTCAAAGTGTGAGTTCTGGTTAGATACAGTGGCGTTTTTAGGTCACGTGGTTTCTAAGGATGGTATTCTAGTCGATCCAAAGAAGATTGATGCAGTGCAGCAGTGGCCTAGACCTACTACTCCTACTGAGATCAGGAGTTTCCTGGGCTTAGCCGGTTATTACAGACGCTTCGTGGCAGGATTTTCAGTAATAGCTACATCGTTGACCAGATTGACGCAGAAGAATGTCCAATTCAAGTGGACAGAGGGGTGTGAGTTGAGCTTTCGAAAGCTCAAGACAGCTTTGACTTCGGCTCCAGTATTGACTTTGCCTACTAGGGAGGGAGGCTATTCAGTGTATTGTGATGCCTCGAGAGTGGGTTTAGGTTGTGTTCTGATGCAGAGAGGCAAGGTGATTGCATATGCCTCTAGACAGCTTAAGAATCATGAGAAGAACTACCCGACTCATGATTTAGAGCTAGCAGCAGTGGTCTTTGCCTTGAAGTTATGGCGGCATTATTTGTATGGCGAGCCATGTGAGATATTTACAGATCACAAGAGTCTTCAGTATATCTTTAAGCAGAAAGATTTGAATTTGAGGCAGCGGAGATGGCTTGAGTTACAAAAGGATTATGATATGACAATTTTGTACCACCCGAGGAAAGATAATGTAGTGGCAGATGCTTTGAGTAGGAAGTCAATGGGTAGTTTGGCTTCTATTTCAGCCTCAATCCGACCTTTAGC
This sequence comes from Lycium barbarum, assembly GCF_019175385.1. Lineage (NCBI taxonomy): Eukaryota > Viridiplantae > Streptophyta > Magnoliopsida > Solanales > Solanaceae > Lycium > Lycium barbarum. Next base: position 85,397,570 of record NC_083342.1, read on the forward strand.
TATAGATTTCCAGCGGTTGGCCAATAGTGGTGTTAGACTTGATGCCACGCCTTGTGGAGGGATACTTGCTTGCGTAGTTGCACAGTCTTCTTTGATTGAGCAGGTCAAAGCTCATCAGTTTGAGGATCGCCGGTTGCTTCAGCTCAAAGAGCATGTGGAGTAGGGACAGACTAAGAGAGCGACCATTGACTCTGATGGAGTGTTATGGCATGATGGCAGGTTATGTGTACCAGATGTAGGAAACCTAAGGCAGACTATTATGGAAGAAGCTCATAGTTCTCGCTATTCCATACATCCGGGAGATACAAAGATGTATCAAGACTTGAAGAAACATTTCTGGTGGATGAGGATGAAGAGAAACATATCTGATTATGTGGCTCGTTGTTTGAATTGCCATCAAGTTAAGTATGAGCATCAGAAACCTGGAGGGTTAGCTCAGAATCTGGTTATTCCCGAGTGGAAGTGGGAGAGAATCACTATGGACTTCGTGGTAGGCTTGCCACGTACTCTGAGGAAACATGATTCAGTTTGGGTGATTGTGGATAGACTTACCAAATCCGCACATTTTATACCGGTTCAGACTACATTCACAGCAGAGCAGTTTGCACAGATCTATACTCGTGAGATAGTTCGATTACATAGCGTGCCCATTTCTATCATTTCAGACAGAGGGTCACAGTTCACAGCTCAGTTTCGGCGGTCTTTTCAGAAGGCTTTGGTTACTAAGGTTGAGCTCAGTACAGCATTCTATCCGCAGACTGATGGTCAGTCAGAGCGGGTTATTCAGATCTTGGAGGACATGTTGAGGGCATGTGCCATCGATTTTGGAGGTCATTGGGACGAGCAGTTGCCTTTGGTAGACTTCGCCTATAATAACAGCTACCACTCCAGTATTGAGATGGCTCCATATGAGGCTTTGTACGGTAGGCGGTGTCGTTCTCCAGTTGGTTGGTTCGTTCGAACCAGGTGAGAGGAAGCTTTTGGGTCCAGAGATGGTTCAGCAAGCTTTGGACAAGGTAAAGGTAATCCAAGACCGGCTCAAGACAGCTCAAAGCAGGCAAAAATCCTATTCGGACAAGAGAGTCTGTGATCTTGAGTTCATGGAGGGTGATTTGATATTGTTGAAAGTATCGCCCATGAAGGGTGTCATGAGATTTGGCAAGAAGCGCAAGTTAAGCCCAAGATATATTGGTCCTTTCGAGATCCTAAAACGAATAAGAGCAGTTGCGTATAGATTGGCTTTACCGCCGTCCTTAGCAGGAGTTCATTCAGTTTTTTATGTTTCTATGCTCCGAAAATACTCTAGAGACCCGAGCCATATTGTTCAGGTTATTGACCATGAGACAGTTCAGTTTGATCAGAAGTTAGCCTATAAGGAGGCCCAGTAGCTATTTTGGACAGACAGGTTCGCCAGCTAAGATCCAGGAGTATTCCTTCTTTAAAAGTCTTATGGAAGAACCATCCGAGTGAGGAAGCTACTTGGGACGCAGAGCAGGACATTCGAGACAGATATCCCGAGCTTTTCTCTTGTGTCATGTCAAGAGAAGACGCTCCAGTGCATATGTGCATTGGTCACAGGTATACTCTTTATGTGTTTTCACGAGGATTAAACTAATAGATAATGCATTTATATATTCGCACTTATGTGTTGACTTACTTGAGTTACATTGGTGTTATATTTTTATTTGTAATTTTGCATGATGGTACGGGGTCGCCTGGTGCCCCTTTCTTTCATGTGATTTATGGTATGGAGTCCCCCGGAACTCCCTAGTATATGTTGATTTATAAATTATGATTGTTGGGTGTTGTTGTTAGAGGTTTTTATGACATGTATATAAGTGGCATTAGTCATAATTATAGGGGAAACTCTGCCCAAATTTTGGTAGGCAAAGAGATTTGTCAAGACAGTTAAGGTTGTCACTGTGTTCCTCATTGACCACGCGAAGAGATTTTCTTACGTTCGAGGATGAACGTTATTTTAAGGGAGGGAGAATGTAACAGCCCGATATTTTTCGAGTGAATTTTAGAGTTATTTTCTTAATTATAGCCTACTAATTTTAACGAGTTTTATATCGGAGAGGGTATTGATTATATTCATATTATATGTAGGTATATATATTTATTGGAAAATATAGGTTATATGATATAATAAATGAAATGGGGAAATCAGTTAAGTAAATAAGTGGGCAAGACCCACTATTTCATTTGCGGGCCACATCTTAGACTGTTACTAGGTATTAGTATAATATTCTGATATTGAGGGGAATAACAAGAAACATCAGACGAGAGGTTTTGCTGTGGGATTTTGTACATAGGAATTTGCACCAAAATTTTCAAACCACAAAGTATATGCTTCTGTTAACTTCTTTTTCTTTCTTTGACCGGATAAAGAATTTCCATTTAGTTCTACTCTCTTATAGTTTTAATGATAGGAGAAGATTTATAAATTATATCATTAACAGCATAGTGGAAACGTTTTTAAACCAATTGAGTTATTGAACATAGCGGTGATTAAAGGGATTAGTCTACTAATAGTGTGATAGTTATTGGACTTTGACCCAGGGTTGTCTAAAATTATGGAATCAGTTCCCTAGACTAATTTGAACCCATTATTTATGTTATCAAATAGATTGAGGCTATTGGAGATCGTTTGAAGAGAATTTGGCGTTTTAAGAGAGGTTTGCATTCCGGTTATAAGGCAAGTGAGGCTTAAACTGTTAGTTTACTTGCTTTTCATAAAAAGCATATGATTATGTTGTATGTATGCATTTAAACCATTTAGTTCATGTGAGTGGGCGAGCATGATCTAAATTGGGTAATTTCCAAGTTTCTAATGTAATGACCGTATGAGTCCTTTAGCGTAATTTCGCTTAAATAGATACTATTTATATAAATGTAAAGTTTAGAAGTGGTATTGATTGGATGTATGTTCCACTTATCATATCTTCAGAGGGGCATACTTCCACAGGTCCCATTGATGTTCAGTGAGAGATATATGCTAGAATTTTAACTAACCTGGGTAAGATGGGGGTAAATAATGCCCTCTCCGGAAGACGGGGTAAGACATAGACAAATACGTACTATGTCCCGTGAGCATAGATTCAGATTCAGTGTAGTGCATCTATTGCTAGTCCGGGTAAGATGGGGGTAAATAATGCCCTCTCTGGAAGACGGGGTAAGACACAGACAAATACGTACTATGTCCCGTGAGCATACATTCAGATTCAGTGTATTTCATGTATTGCTCGTTCGGGTAAGATGGGGGTAAATAATGCCCTCTCCGGAAAATGGGGTAAGACATATATAAATACGTACTATGTCCCGTGAGCATAGATTCAGATTTAGAGTATTTCATGTTTTGCTTGTTTACGCTTCATGATTTCAGCTTTAGTTTCAGTGTTTGTATATATTTAATATACTTGTACTGTGTAATTGCTTTTATGCATTATCAGGGATTTCAAAGACTTACCCCACGGATAAGCTGAGAGTGTCGATGATGTTGCTGGGTCTTTTAGACTCACGCTTGTTGATGTTGTATGTGTGCTGGTGTGGTTAACAGTGACCAGGTAGCCAATACTTGATTCATTCCAGCTTCGTTCAGTCCAGTTCAGTCGTGGTGAGCCACCATTAGATCATGGCGGCCTCTTCTTCTTTAGTTGACTTAGTAGTATTCCGAGCTACGTCTCGTACTTTTATATTCAGACTAGTAGTTCCATGACTTAGACATTTTATGGGGTTTATAGGCAAGACTCAATATTTGTATTTCGCTCCCGCACTTTTCTTTATATTATGAGACTTTGCGTATTATTCATTTTATTCGTTAATTTTCGCATGATTAGCTTAGAGGGTTCGCCTTATGGGTAGAAGCTCGTCAGGTGCCTGGTCACAGCCTGAGTGTCAGATTTGGGTCGTGACAAACTGAGTGTAAGACTTGCCTTAGGCGAATCCCACATCGATTGGGGAGGAGAACGAAGAGTGCTTTATAAGTGCTTGGATACCTCTCCCTCGTAGACGCGTTTTAAAATCGTGAGGGGAAAAGTTTCCAAAGCGGACAATTTCAACAAGCGGTGGCCTGGGCTGTTACAATTGGTATCAGAGCCGGTGCCGGGCCGGTGGTGGGGCAAACCTCACCGAGGACGCTGAGTCCCAAGGGGGGGTGAGTGTAAGGCTTGCCTTAGGCGAATCCCACATTGATTGGGGAGAAGAACGAAGAGTGCTTTATAAGTGCTCGGATACCTCTCCCCTGTAGACGCGTTTTAAAATCGTGAGGGGAAAAGGCTCCAAGGCGGACAATTTCTACATGCGGTGGCCTGGGCTGTTACAGAAACAAGTGTGCTATGCCCCGTATTGATGATCTATTTTACTAGCTTCAGGGTGCTTCAGTATTTTCGAAGATTGACTTGCATTTAGGCTACCACCAGTTGAGGATCAGGGCTGAAGATATTCTAAAGACATCCTTTCGGACGAGATATGGCCACTATGAGTTTCCAGTGATGTCTTTTGGGCTTACCAATGCCCCGGCTGCATTTATGACTTTGATGAATGGCATATTTAGGCCATTCCTTGATTCCTTCGTGATTGTGTTTATTAATGATATCTTGGTGCATTCCAAGAGTAGAGAGGAGCATGAGAGCCATCTTCGTACTGTTCTTGGGTTGTTGAAGAAGCATAGCCTGTTTGCTAAGTTTTCTAACTGTGAGTTCTGGTTGGAGTCTGTGGCATTCTTAGGCCACGTTGTGTCTAAGGATGGGATTATGGTTGACCCACAGAAGATTGAGGCTGTGAGGCGTTGGGCGAGGCCCACTACTGTTACTGAGGTTCGTAGTTTTGTGGGTCTGGCCAGCTATTACTGTCGCTTTGTGAAGGGTTTGCTACTATTGCTTCATGGTTTACCAGATTGACTTAGAAAGATGTTCCCTTCCAGTGGTCTGATGACTGTGAGGAAAGCTTTAAAAAGCTCAAGCTTTTTTTAACATCAGCCCCGATCTTAGCTTTACCCGTGGAGGGTAAGGATTTCGCGATCTATTATGATGCATCCCGTATAGGTTTGGGTGTTGTGTTGATGCAGGATGGCAGAGTGATAGCTTACGCTTCCTGTCAATTGTAGATTCATGAGAAGAATTACCCTACCCATGACTTGGAGTTATTGGCCGTGGTTGTCGTTTTGAAGATTTAGAGGCACCATTTGTACGGTTTCCATTATGAGGTTTTCACCGATCACTGTACCTTTCAGCATGTATTTACCCGAAGAGATCTTATTTCCAAGAAGCGCCGATGGATGGAGCTCCTAAAAGGACAATGACATCTTTATTCATTATCATCCCGGGAAAGTCAATATTGTGGCTGATGCCTTAAGTCGCAAGGCACTGATTATGGGGAGTTTAGCTCGTTTGATTGTTTCCGAGCGTCCATTGGCCATGGAGGTTCAGACTCTGGCCAACAGTTTCGTTCGCCTTGATATTTCAGCCCCAGGCAGGGTTCTAGCTTGTGTAGAGGCGAGGTCATCCTTATTGGACCAGATCAGTGCTCATCAGATTGAGGATGCTCAATTGAGTAAGATTCGAGATAGAGTTTTAAGGGTTGAGGCCAAGGATACCGTGATTGATCCTAAGGGCATTTTGAGGATTAAGGGGCGCGTGTGCGTTCCTCATGTTGGAGATTTGATTTAGTTGATCTTGTCTGAGGCTCATAGCTCTCGATGTTCCATTCATTCAGGGGCGATTAACATGTATCATGATCTGAGGCAGCACTATTGGTGGTGTCGAATGAAGAGGGATATAGTTGATTTTGTGGCTAAGTGTGGGAATTGTCAGCAGGTAAAGTATGAGCACCAGCGTCCCGGCGGTGCACTTCAGAGGATGCCCATTCCCGAGTGGAGGTGGGAGAGGATTACCATGGATTTTATTGTGGGTCTTCCGAAGACCCTAGGCAAGTTTGACTCTATTTGGGTGATAGTTGATCGGTTGACTAAGTCCGCTCACTTTGTTCCGGTTCACATTTCTTATACCGCGGAGAAGTTAGCCAAGTTGTACATTCGGGATATTATGAGGTTACATTGGGTCCCTATTTCTGTAGTGTCTGATCGAGGTACTATCTTCACTTTCTGATTCTTGAGGGCTTTCATTAGGAGTTGGGTACCCGATTGAATCTCAGCACAGCTTTTCATCCCCAGACCGATGGCCAGTCCGAGTGGACCATTCAGGTGCTCGAGGACATGTTGAGAGCGTGTGTTATTGATTTGGTGGTTATTGGGATCAGCACTTACCATTGTCAAAGTTTGTGTACAACAACAGTTATCATTCGAGTATTGGTATGGCGCCTTTTGAGGCTTTAGATGGTAGGAGGTGTAGATCTCTGGTTGGTTGGTTTGATGGGTTCGAGGTTCGACCTTGGGTACGGATATGTTACGAGAGTCCCTTGATAGAGTGAGAGTTATTCAGGCCAAGCTTTTGACAGCTCAAAGTCGACAGAAGATGTATGCGGATCGGAAGGTCCGAGATTTAGAGTTTGTTGTTGATGACCAAGTTCTATTGAAGGCTTCACCCATGAAGGGTATTATGAGGTTTGGGAAGAGGGGCAAGTTGAGCCCCAGATATATTGGCCCATTTGAGATTGTTGACCGTGTGGGCGATAATGCTTATAAGTTAGCCTTGCCGCCGGGCTTGACGGGAGTTTATCCGATTTTTCATGTTTCTATGCTAAAGAAGTACCACGTCGAGGGTACATACATTGTTCATTGGGATTCTATATTACTTGATGAGAATTCGACCTATGAGAAGGAGCCTATTGTGATCTTGGATAGGCAGGTTTGAAAGTTGAGGTCGAAGGAGATTGCTTTTGTGAAGGTGTAATGAAAGCACCGTCCTGTTGAGGAGTGTAACGACCTGTTTAGTTATTATAGTGTTTTGACCCATTTAACCTTGTTGACCCTTTCCCCAAGTCCCGTTAGTATGATCTATGACTTAATGAAGTCATTGGGTTGGTTTCCGCAAGGTTCGAGTGTAAATTGAGTCATTGATGGAGAAGCTAGTTAAGTTAGCAAGTTAGAGTTGACCATGGTCAACGTTGGGTTAGGATGACTCCGTGTCAATGTTTTGGAAGTTCCAATATGTTAATATGATGATTTTGAGCTTGTCCACAAGTTTTGGTGAGGTTCCGAAGAGTTTCGGATGGGTTTGGATTTTGCTGCGCTCGTATTCGATGTTTTCGTCATAGGTCTGTGGATATAAATGGCTCCAGAATGACCAAACGACCTTTGTTTTGATTGAGGTTTGAACTATTAGATCTGTATCGAAATTACGAAGCCATAGCAAAAACAATCGTCGTGTTTGGCCTCCGTATGAGGGAGTTATGCCCGTTTTCGTTTGGACTGTTCCAACTGGCAGCGACCAAAGGTCCGCCATAGCGGTACCGCTAAAGCGACCAACTGGCCGCTGCAGCGACCTACGGGGGGCAGAAAGTCCTATTTTAATGCCTCAAATCCTAACCATTATCCCAAGACCCCAAAGTCAGTTTTCAAGAGAGAAAGAGGCAAAATGTATTTCATTCTTTGGTGAAAGCATCTTGGAGGGTAAGTCCCATCTTTATTTGTTCCTTTTCATTTCTTCTTCAAGTTCCATGATTATTTTAAGGTCCATCAATGGTGGGTGAAATCCTAGAACCCTAGAATTAGTAAACCCTTAAATAATTGGTGGGTTGTTGATTTTGTTGTTGATTAATCATCTAGGAGTATAGATTATCACTTTCTGGGAAAGGAATTTGATTTCTTATCATTGAAATTGTATGTTGAGACTTAGGATTCTAATAAAAATGGAAATTTTGTCCTAAAATTTGTATGAAAGGGTATATTGATTAGAAACACATGGATTGAAGGTTAATGATTGTAGAGATATAAGTTATGATAAATTCACCATTAAATAATGGTTTCATCCATTGAAGAGGGCAGAAGTAAGTGGGTCTTCTTCCCCAAATTGTTATTCTTGTTTAAATGCATAGTTTATTGCTTACTTAGCATCATATTGTTAGACTTTGACCGTTATAAGGCGCTTCGTAAATAAAAGACTCACGTGGAGTAGTTCGTGGCTCCTGTTCTGCATTCCAGGTAGGTTATGGCTTACTTTAGTTAGACTTCGATTAGCGAAACGTATGTACTGTGTAGAATTGATGGGAGAAAGCATGATTAGGTCTTCGTACATGGTGTTCTGGTTGGATATTAGCTAGGTTGGTATGACTTCTGATTTTGTGGGCTCGTCGCCATTACGTTATGTATTGAAATATGAGGTGTAGTTGTATTCATACTGTGGTGATTCGGGATGGATTTCTACTGGGTTGATTGTTGTTGATGGTGGCTTGTTGCCCTGTTATTGTGATTAGACTTATTGCCTAAATTGTTGTGTTGTACTCAGTTCTCTCTTATTGTGACATATATTATCGGAGAAAGGAAGGATACTAAGTTTAGACCTGAATTGTGGTTTATATATTTATGATAGTACGTAGATGAACACTTGATGTATGATTTAGTTGATGATAATAAATAGAAGAGTGCAGTTTCTTGGTGATACAAGACTTAGTTATGAGGCGTACTTGCTATATGAGGAAGTAAAGAGGGGCATAGACTCTTATGTTGGTTGAGACGGTTTGTATGATTCATTTCATGGTTGAGTTGATCCAAGTCTTGATATGACTTGTGGCTTTGTGACTTGTACCTTCACTGTTGCTTTACTGGTTTGCATTGATTTACCATGTTTACACTCATTTATGCATTCAACACTCATGCATGATGGAAATGGTTTGGAAGACTTGTGGCATCATGCCTTGTGTCTGACATTGATATTGCTAATTGCTCATAGTCCATACATACTAATGAACTGGAATACGTTGAGACATACATTGTGATGTGAAATTAGTGAAGAAGTTACCATAATCTTCTTGTTGAACTTGTGATACTATTTGATACATGGTACTTGATGATTTGAGCATGGATAATAAGAGGGCAGGAAATACCGTTACGTATAGATATATGGAAAGGCACATATGTGACCTAGATTATGGCTCGTGGTCCGAGGTTCGTTCCGAAAATGAGGGATATATTGATATGGCCCGCGTTCGAGGTTCTTTTCGGAGCAGAGTTTTATGCTCGGGTCCGAGGAGTGAATCCGGAACGAGTGGTACATAGACACCATGGGCCCTCTGCAGGTCATGACTACTGAGCAAATGCAATTAGTCAGTATGTGTGTACAGTTCGAGTGATTGGCCAGTGCATGGCATTGCATTGCATTACACGTCATCATATTGTGCATTGCACATCATTAAATTTTATTCTGCATTACTATATGCTCGTTTGTTTCTGATTTTGGTATGGATGTTGATTGCCTATTGTGATATAAATATGACCATTAACTGAGTTAAATTGTGGATTAGTGAATCTACCTAGGGAAGGAACTTGGACTTGTGATTATCAGGTGAGATTATTAAAACTTGACAGACTTGTGGTTTAGAAGCTTCATCTTAGGTTGTGACTCTGTTATGGGATATTTTGTGACTTGGATTTGAGTATTAAGTGCCTATCTGTTTATCATGTTGATTTTATACTTATATGCGTGAACTAATCTTAGTCGGCCTATGATGCTTACCGGTACATAGTGTTTGTGCTGATATTACCTTGCTGCACCCTTTTTGGGTGCAGATTATGTTCCAAAGATTTCATCCAGATTACATCTCTAGCTTGAAGCTAGTTTGCTCGTTCAGATCCGAGGGTGAGTTTCTATCCATTCCATGCCACCTGAAGATCTCTCTTTCCAGATGTCTACTTTTATTCCAGACATTATCAGTTATTATATTTGAGATGTACTTCATTCTTTAGACATTGTTGGTTAGATTACTTGTACGATGACTTTCAGATTTTGGGGGTGTAATAGTTAGACTTTCGCACTTATATTATCTATTAATTATGACTTGTTTTATTTATTTATTTATTCACATGATCATTGATTGTTTGAGTATAAATGATTTAAGAAGTTAAAATTGGCTAGTGATTAATGGGTTAATGGGTAAGGGTTCGCCTACTAGTGATAATAAGGTAGGTGCCCGCACGATCGGTAATTAGGGTCGTGACAAGGAGGCTACTTGGGAGACGGAGTCTGACATGCGTAGCCGATATCTCCAGTTGTTCACTGATTCAGGTATTTCCCCACTCCTTCCCCTTCTTCGCTCGAGGGAGAGCGATGGTTTAATTGGTATCTGATGTAACGACCCGTTTGGTCGTTATATTCTTTTCGATACTTTTTCCCCTTTCCGAGCTTGGTTAGCTCACTTTTGACCCAAGGGGACCTTTGACACGCTTCTCGAGGTGTCTAGACTTGATTCGGGCAACCTTTTGTGAAATTTGGGCTTAAAGCGAAAAAGAGTTGACTCAAAGTTGACTTTTGGGTAAACGGACCTTTTTCAAAAATCTGTCGTTTCCGAGAGGTCCGGATGATCTTGTGTGTATATCTAGTTCGGTTTCTAATGCACTCGGATGCATTTTGGGACTTGGGTTGAAAAGTTAAAAATGAGGTATCAGCGGTTGACTCGGTCAACGAGACCTCCGTTGGAAATTTCGAGGCCACGAGTGCGTTCGTAGCATATTTTTATGTGGGTCTATGTATGTGGTTTGCGAGCAGCACCACCGTAGCGGTGGGATGGCCGCTGTGGAGGCCAAGCTCATTTTGTCCTGACCGTCCCGACGGTCTGAGTGGCCATTGGGGCAGTGGCGGTCCCGTGTTGCCGTAATGGTATCGGCCCTGTTATTTCCATTAAGTGTGTATTAAAAGCCTTTAGTCTATCATTTATTGCCATTACGAAAATTGAGCTCTTGGGAACTGTTCTAGAAGATTTTTGGGGGAAAATCTTGGTGGTAAGTCCTACTAATCTCCTTACTAATTCCTTATTCCTAATCATCTTAGAATCTCTCTTTCCTTGTTAGTTCCTTAGTAATGGAAGATAAAAGATGGATTTTAATGGATATTCTACCTACGCTTATAAATGATGAAATTGATCGGGTTTATGCTAGATTATGATGTAATTAAGGTTGTTAAGCATATATCTTCCATTATTAGTGTTGAATCCTTGAATCTAAGAGTTAGGGTTTATACCCAACATTGGGGGTTTTGCTTGGATTTCGAAATTGGATGAATCCTTGAGTTAATTTAGCAATTAGTTGATGGGTTTTGATCACCTAGTATTTAATTGGATATTTTACCCCCAAATTTGTTGTTTTGACCTTGTGGGCCCCGTTTCCCCAAATTCTAGGGCTAGTTTTGACCTAATTTGAATGATAGTAATATAGGTATCGATCTTCATAATTGCTAAACTAGATTTCGAATATGCGTAGACTTTCTTGATCTTGAGGCTCAGCGAAAGGGAAAAGCGAATGAGTGATTGTTGGTGTTTGTTGTGCGGTCATCCAGGTAGGTTATGGCTTACCCTTGGTGAGACTTCATGTAGTGAAGCATATATTTAGATGATATTTTCGAAGACAGCATGTAAACCTTTGGGTATGAAGTTGGGTTGGATATTGCCTTAGGTTGGGCCCTGTTATATGATTGGGGTTAGCCACCCCGTTGTGTTATGACTTGATTGTTCTATCGTTCTTGGCTTGATGCCACGTGTTGAGAGTAGATATTACGAACTGTTGTTCCATCTTGATTGTGATATTGTAGAACCTTGCTTGTTCATGTTGATACGAAGATTGAGTTCTCTATGACTTGTGTAGCCTTTCATGATATTAGTGGCGTACCCATGTTTGGTACTTGTGATATTGATTTGATTATTGATGTTGACACATACATTGCACGCATTCTCATCCTTCTCGATATGTTGTTGATACTTGATGAAACACTGTGATGAGCTGGGCTCGGTTTGGATGAGAGTGATGTGAGAGTTTGATATCCGATGTTTGTCCCAAAATCGTGGACTGAATGAGTGCATGGACACCGTAGGTCCCCCAGGGTGGTGCTGATGAAAATCCTCCGTGGCCAAAGATCTGGAGTCTCGTCTGTCTGTTGGGCAAAGATCCGGGACGAGTAGCACTTAGACTTCGCGAGTCACCTTGGGTTGTGCTATCGAGACATGAAGGTATTTCGTCTGGAGTACATGTGTACACAGCATTGCATGGCATTGCATTGCATTGCATCGCATCATGGCTTATATTGTGATGATCAGGTGCTTTACTTGTGATGTTGGTTTCGGAATGGACATAATGAGACTTGGCACATTTGGGTTTAGATGCTCTACTTAGGCGATGAAGTGTACTTGGTTCTGATTATGTTTGACTAATACTTGTTGATTTATTTGCCTATCTTGCTTTATTGTCTGGATTATGTTAGCTATACTCAGTCGGCCTATGATACCTACTAGTACTGTGGTTTGTACTGACCGGCACTTGCTGTATTTTTTTATGAGTGCAGAGTTTCAGGTTGGGTCTTCTTCCGTCTCCCGTGGCTGATAGTCGCTATCAAGACTGCTTCGAGTCGACAGGGTGAGCATAAGATGTCCGCTGCCTTAAAGATGCCTTCTTATTATGTATTACTTTTCCATTATGAGACATGTACATATTTGATGTATTATTATATTTCTAGACTTGTATATTTTGAATTCTAGAAGCTCTTGTATGGCTTAGACCAGACCCTGGGTGCGTTTCCTTATTTCCGCACTTTTTCTATTTTATTATCGTAAGACTTACGTGATTATTCTCTTCTGTTTAATTGATTTATTTATTTATGCCTTTAGTTTCGTTGGGTTGAGGGTTCGCTTACCGTGGTGGTAAGGTAAGTGCCCGCGTGGCTTAGCCAAATTGGGTCGTGACAGGAAGACTCTAGTTCATTTTTGGGTGAGGATGTCAAAGATGAGGCAAATTTCGAATTTGGGCGCACTGGACCACATTCTAACCATTTTTCAACATTGTGCTTGGTTGATGACTTGAAAGTTGAATCAACCGAGCCTATGGAGGATTTTGGAGATGAAGAACAAGGCATTTTCATTTTGAAGTTTGCCATACCAATACGACAAAATGACATGCCTCACTTAAAGGCCAAAAAGTGCAAAATATGATACCTGAATGTTGGCCTCTCTATTTTTCTACCACCGCCCCACGAGCATAACCCTGATCTTGATTCAAAGTTGGGGTGACAATTTATATCCTCCAAGTGGAAGGAAAAGTGGTAAGGTTGACAACCGTCGTGTCGCGACGTTAATCAAGCGCTTGGTAGGAGACAACCCATCTTTTTCAAAATATTGAGTCGTTTTTTAAATTTTCTTTCTTAGAATAGCTTAGTATATTGTTTTTAACTAATCCACAAAGTTTCAAAATTTTTGGAGTTGTTTTGAGCAGGTCGAGATTTCCAGACAAGCCCAAACCAATAGCTGCTGAAATTTGCAAGAAACTGGTGTTCAGGTAAAATTTCGTGATCGCGTGTCACGTGACGTGATCGCATCTCCTGGAAAATTCTCATCTTCGCGAACGCGATAGGTAACCACGCAATTGCATGAGTTGCGAGCCTGCCAGGTGTTTCAACAGTTCACAACATCAGTGAGGACACTACAATGTTTTTAGTTGGGGGTGCCATGTAGTGACACATTATATTTTGTTTATGCTTGACTTGTACCCTTGCCGGGCTTTTATGTTATGAGTGGATATTGTATGTCCTTGTTGGGCTTGTTTTGTGATAATTGGTGTAGTTGTGGATTAGTCTTTTTTATTATTTTTATTTTTCTGTAGTAGTTTCTTTAATTAGCCTTGTAGTTTAGATATAGGTGCTCCTTTGAGGAAAAATGTGGAAACTTGTGGCTTGTTTAGTACTAATATAGTTAGTCTTTTGCATGTGAAGCGTTTAATTGAGCATACCCCTCCAAGTGGAATTTTTAGTGAAAAGAGAAGCAAGATGCATAGAAGGAATGATCTGTGTGATAACTTTTTGGCTCATTTTGTGACTCTTTACCTACTAGATGGGCTTACTTTGGATGATGAGAAATTGCTCTAATTGTTCTTTCTTAGGAAGTGAAATTGATCAATCTTGACTAGGTTATATGTCATGTGTGGTGAGTGTTTGTTGAATAATTCTTGTGCTTACTTTTACCCTCTAGAACTTGCCCACTTAGTCTTTCAATGCTAATTCGGGCCATGTTGGTTTGGAGAGATGACCTTGGGCTATCTTTGTAATTTTTGAAAAAACCTCTTTAGCCTTTCTAGCCTACCATTGCATAAATAATATCACTGGTAGCCCCATTTGAGCCTATGATCTTTTCTTTGATTGCCACATTACAAGTCTTTACCCTTTTTTACTCTCTTTTGAACCTTTCCCTCCTTGAACATTAAAATTGGGAATTTGAGGCCAAAATCCTAAGTTGGAGGGTGTTAGTGTTGCTTGAGAAGTGGTAAAGAATGGTGTTGTAGAAAAGTCAAAAGAAATGAAGAAAATTTGAAAACAAAAAATATACAAAAAGGTTGCAAACATTTTGTGCAAAAAGAAAATGTATCTTTGAGAAAAAGGAATTGGAAAAGAACATAAATATTAGAAATCAAGAAAATGGTTGCACAAAAAGAAGTTTGAATAATTGGGAAACTAGAATGCAAAGGAAGAAGCGATGTTTTGAAATGAAGAGGAAAGTGTTCAAAGGGTATTGTGTAGTGTTCAAGGAGGGTACGGTCACTCGTATCCCAAATACTTATCCTACCCCTCCCTAAGCATACATTACAAGCTTAAAAAGTCCCTATGTGATCTCCAACCGAACACTCTTGAGTTAGTGATGAAGGAAAACAAGGGCAAGCTTATGGTGTGATATTTGTTAGCACTTGAATTTCTTTGTTGAGTGTGAGTGGCTTTGTATATATGTCCCTTGTGTTGTTGTTGTTGTGAATATAGTGATTTTGGGACTTTCTTTCTTATGAGGGCATATGGATTACGATAGATTGGTGATGTTGAAAAATTTCAAGTTGAGTCAAATGAGCATATCTAGTAAGCTAGTGGTTTTGAGTCACTTATTGAAGCTTGAGTGTTGTTGCTTGATTGTTTTGAATCACCATTTCATTCTTGAAATTGTATTTTGAAATGAGGGGGTTATTTGGTTAAATGTCACATGTTTGTAGCCTAATTGTTGGTACCAACCAAATCCATAAGAGTTGTGCTTAGTTGAAGAATGTGCTTTGAAAATGATAGTAGCACTACCTAAGCTTGTATTGATGGATCCTCATTGAGATTTTGGTTTTGATTTGCTTGAGGACAAGCAAAGACTTTAAGTTGGGGTTGTTAACGTGCCGTGAAATTACAGCACATTCGATGCTAATTCCTTAGGCGTTTGTGACTCTTCAAGCACTTTTGGTGTTATTTTTCGTGTGTTTATGTCTTTTTGTAGGATAAGATGTTCGGAGAGCATAACGGAGCAAAATGGGCCAAGGACACACCTTGCACAACATGCTAGCCGCATGTCATGCCTGCGAAGTCACAAGTCCACCACATATAATGATAGCCCACTGAGGAATTGAGAAGAAAGGTTGCACGGTTTGCGAGCTCAACATGCGAGCCACATGTGGAACATGCAAGAAGACAAAGCAGACGCAAACCTTGTCCAAAAATTGGAACAACTGAAAGTCAAGAGCACAACATGCGACTGTTGAACATGCTTTGCGTCTCGCATGTTGCGCCTGCGACATAACCTGCGAGACGCATGTTGCGCACGCAGGGGTATTTTTGTCTAAAGTTGGTGCACGTTTTTGTTTGTTAAAAATACTCTCCTAGGGTAAGATATATTTGGCCATTTTTACAAGAGTTGGAAGCTAGTGTTCATCAACCACACCATTGGAGGAGAAGATTGGAGCACTTTAATGATAAATTTTTTAACCCTTTCTTCAATTCCTTGCTTTGTATTGTATATCTAAGTGTGTAAAATTTTATTCCATCACTTTAATCTTTTTTATGAAAATATTCATTTGCAAAGTTGGATGAAATCTCTTCTTATGCTTATGTATTGAATGATTTTTATTTCTATTGAAGTGGGTCTTTGTTGTTTTAATTAATTTTGGTTTTTAACGTTTCTTAAGGGATTAGCTAACCCTAAGACCCGCCCATTCACTTCGATTTGAGCTCGAGACAGGAAGATTGAGGTTAGGAAAGATTAATTAACAAGAATTTGGTCATTAAATCCCATCTAATAACTTGAGCTAGATATGGGAAAGTTACTTGAGATTATATTGATTGTGCTTAATATCACACTCTTAAGGCTTGAGAAATCTTAGAATGAAATTCATTGATTTGGTCAAGAGATTTTTTATGAGATTTTAGAGATCATTATCTAATTAGCATAAACTCACTCATAGTTGTAAAATCGTGAAATACATTAGATCGTTACTTGAGAGTAATTTCCCTTGTATCCATGCTTGTGTCCATTAATCATTTTACTTGTTTTCTAGATTAATTTCGTCTTTGTTAGTTTTTAAATCAAAAATAAAATATTGAAAAAGTGTTTGGCTTAGCTTAGTTGGTGATAATTCCTTACTTGTTTAAACTAACTTTATATTGCTCCATGTGGATTCAACCCCGACTCATAGTTGGGTAAATTATATTGCGACGACCGTGTACACATTTTCTCTTTGTGGAGTGGATTTGGACGTTATCAGGCCACAGTAAAATACATTTAAATACACCAAATACACATATATTTGATGTATGATGGATTATCTTCTTATCAAGTGGATCTGACTATATTTAACATGGGCCACAATCAAATACATTCAAATATACCAAATACACATGTATTTGATGTTTGTTGGATTATCTACTTAATAAGTGTATCTGACTATTTTTAACATGGGCCACAGTCAAATACTTACAAATACACCAAATACATTTGTTTAAGAAAAGCAGATGTATGTTGCATTATCTAATAAAATTTTGAAGTTTAATTGAAACATATTGTAATTACTTTAGAGAATTTGTCGATACACAAGTGAATCCTACTGTATTTAACACAGTGTATTTCTTTCTGATTAAAACTATATTTATTATTAAATACATAGTGCTATATATGAATATTAAACTACATAAATACACTGTCACTTCATATAACAGTGCCAGCATATAAAATAGATGACACAGTGATATTTTTCATGTTATACAACATCTATATCCACCATTTGGATGCATTCAATTAGAATACAGTTAAGTCTCCCAACAGAATAAGATTGCCTTATATTTTGAAAGTACTGATCATCGTGGTGTATTCATATGTAGACGTATTCAAAAATAAGTGCATAATTCCAAAAGAACTTATCACACAAGTATTGTAATGTATTCAACGTGACTTCCTTTATTCAATATTGCAAACCAAACAACGTCTTTACCTAACAAATGTAAAAACCTATAAACAAAAACAATTACTTCTTTCGAGGCTCATTATTACAAGAACATCTATTGTGTCCAAGTTGTCCACAGGTATTGCAAGCATGTCTATGTTTACCAAGAAGCAATTCAACTAACGGCTTATCACGCTTCTTCTTCGGCCTACAAGGAGGTCTCTTGTATCTTGGTGGCAAAACTACATCCTCCGAGATGTATGTAGGAATCTTCCATTCATTCTCGTCAGGGACAGGTTCCACGGCTACATCATATGTCTTCACTACGATTTGAATATTCTGAGCAATACTCTTCATTCATGAGATTTTTTTTCTTAATGACTGATAGCCCATGCATGTGGGCATGGAATTTCGTCCAACTAAAACATCCGACAACTACAAGTTTTGTTTTTCAAGCAAACTATGAAACACCTTCCTGCATCATTAACCGTGTACAAGTATTCGGTTGATGGTTCAACCTACAAAAAAGCATTGTACTTTATAAGCATTGCTGCAGTCAAATACATATAAATACATGTTCAGAAAATAAAATCATAATGGTCATAAACATACTGCAGCTTCTCAATACAGTCAAATACATCACATACACACACAAACTGCAGCTGCCAAATACAGTCAAATACACCATATAAAACTAAATATAATTGCAGGTCAGTCGAATATATTTCAACTAATTGAACTGAAACATAACGTCATATGTAAACATCGATACTCGTTTATTGACAATATCTCCTGGAATTTTTTACTGAGTGTTGTGAACGTGTATGTACCGTGTCTCCGGTTATTGTAATTTCATCTTCCAAACATCTTCCTCACTTCTTCCAGAAACTCAAATATAGGCAGTTCTCTTGCCACTACAAGTCCTGAATTAATACACTGTGCAATGTTTGAAGTCATTGTCCATCCTCGATTAACAGGTGCATGCACTCTATCCCACTTTTCCCTTCCAGCTAATTCCAAATACTCTTTCACCCGAATATCTACCTTCTCAACATTCTCCATCAACTCATCAAATTCATCCTGTGCATGCTTTTGTCATTGTATAGAACACGGGACTCAACACATCGTAACTGTTCTTGTATTTCTTACATATGTTACCCCATAGATGCTATATGCACACAAAATGTGGAACAATTGGATAAATTCTAGATATAACTTTGATTATGCTTTCATGCCTATCGAATATAATACAGATGTACTCTCTAACTCCATAAGCTTCCCTGAACTGCTCAAAGAACCATGTCCAAGACCTATCATTCTCTGAATCGATCACACCATATGCTAGGGGAAGTACATTACCTGCACATACAGTTGCATTCGAACAAAGAATTTAGTTTGTATATATTCATTTGAGTATAATCAATGTTGTGTGTGAGTGTATTCATGTCATTGCATATCAACCATATATATGTATTTGACTTACCTGTGCCGTCTAATGTGCTTGCTGAAACGAATATGACATTGAATGTTGTTTTGAGGTGGCTCCCATCTACTACCACAATGGGTCTACAACACTCAAAACCCTTAATAAATTAATACAGTGATATAAACAGATATAGGAACTCATTGTCGTGGGATTTGCACATTCTTATATGTGAACCAGGGTATTTTATCCATGATGTATAGGTATCCAGATAATTTATTGTAAGAATCCGTTGGTTCACCCCTTAACTCCTTTCTAGCCTTTTCTTTAGCCCGCCAAGCGACCATGTAAGACACATCCATGCCAAAATCATTTTTGACATTCTCCGCTATATTTCTAGGGGTGTATTTCCTCTTATGGTTGGCTAGTTTTGGTTTAACAATTCCACCTATCAACCAACTTGTTGCATGGCTTTGTGAATACACGTTATACTTCAGTGGACATGGATGCTTGTCACGAAACTTTCTAACTCTGAACATTTTAGATTTACCAACACTTGACGCCCTGAATTTCCAATCACATTCTTCGGATACGCATACAAGTGTATAGCTATAGATCCAAACATGAATACAAATACATTAAGTTAAAATACGTCAATTCAATACATGTATAAAGGTATATAATCTGATACAACAGTTGAATACATAAACAAATTTATGATGATACAAACTATTTGAATACATTGTTTTAATTCAAATACATGTTGCTGTATATATACATATCTAATTAGTTCAACAGCCAACATTTCTTACAATACATGTATTTTAGTTACATTATTTTTGTCACGCCCCGAACCATGGCATGGGCGTAACACGGCACTCGGTGCCTGACTGCATGTGACCGAGCGAACCACATGGCTTGCTGAATCATCATTAGGCATACATGAGTGAAAATATAACGTGAAGTGCATAATGAGCTTTTATAAAACATAGTAAGTCATACTATTAAACATAAGTACTTGATTAAGTCATGAATGCGGGCAATATCATAAATGAGCCAAACCGGCTAACCAACTCTGGAAGTCTAACATGACACTTGTCTTGTCTATGAAACCTCTAACATGAGTCTGAAACACGTAACATACTTACTGGGACAAGGCCCCCAGCATACCTTTAGATGCAAAACTAAATAAAGAAAGACAATGCATAAACCCCAAATGAGATGAGGCTCACCAATAAGCTGGTACGTGTAGATCCTAATGAGCAGAGGCGTCGTCTTGTAAATCTGTACCTGCATCGTAAAATGCAGGCCCCCGGGCAATAAAAGGGGACGTCAGCACATTGAATGTACTGGTATGTAAAGCAACTGAAAGAAATAACATGGGGCATGGAATAACATGATAAGAACTGAAACTGAAAACCTGGACATGAACATGAGCATGAGCATGGGTACATATATATATATAACATAAGTAAAACATGATAAGTAGGGAGAGCATTCCATAAACCGACAACATGATATCACCACGTGGATACGTGGAGTCTGGTACCTCGCCGGACTAGCAGAGCCCCCATACCTTGCCAAGGTATAAGGTGGTAACGTGCCTGATGGATCCATTCAGTGTCAAATTAAGGAAATCGTCCTAAATGGGCGGAGCGATCCTTGTCCTACGGTGGCTACGTAGTTTCAGGCTATCTGAGCCTTCTCGGTAATTCGTGCAACTCCCAAAAACATGAACATGATATAATTGGCTAAGAAGCCCATGATTTTCGTGAATTAACTTGTACTTGTCTTGTAATCATGATTTCATGAAATAACTTGTAAACATGGTTTCATGATATAACTTGTAAACATGGTTTCATGAAATAACTTGTAAACATGGTTTCATGAAATAACTTGTATTTGGCATGTATGTATCTTGAGTCATGGCATGAAGATAGTTATATAATACAATTGCATGAAAACTTGTAGACATGTAGGATATTCATGAAATAAGCATTTTTATTTAAAAACATGCATGCAAGAACCCATGGAATACAAGATATGGGTTTTCATGGATTACGGACGGATTCTCAATAATCATAAAGAAATATTAAGAACTCAATGATGGAATTATAATAATTCATACATAATATAATCATGGACATGGACCTAGGGTTATCATGAGCATGGTATAGAAACCCTAGTTTTTGTAGAGAATCATAATTTATGGATTATGAGGCGTAGGGAACAATGATGTTCGCACACGTAGATAGTAACTCTACAGACCTGGTAATGCTCCAAACTTGAATTAAAGACTTTAACTTTGAAGAAGATTTCTAAAATCTTGAATCTTGAACCCTTGAGATGGGTTTTCTTGAAAACCCTAGGTTAGGAATGATGATTTCTTGTTTAGATTACAAGGATATATATTAGAATTGACTTGGAATGATTAGAATAGGCTTACCTTGGTGTTCTTGATGATGGGAGAGAATAGAAGGTCGTTCTAGGGCTTGGGGGTGTGAAGAATGAAGTGAAAGAGCCTTAAAATGAAGTTTTAAAATTGTTGTCGGACCCATTACGCTCTATTTTACTGCCCATAAAGGTTTTACGGACCATATATCCTACCGTAAATCAATTACAGTGATTTGGGCTTTCTGGACCAACTTTACGGTCTAAATATACGGCCCGTACCGTAAATCGGCAAAACACTGTTTTAGTAAAACGGGCATAACTTTTTGTACAGATGTCTGTTTGACCTCCATAATATACCGTTGGAAAGGTATTTCAAAGATCTACAACTTTAAAGAAGGAAATTTTCCCAAATTCCTTACAGATATCTCCGTATACTCATTTTAATTGAGATGTGGTGCAAACTCACTTGAAAACACGCTCTGTAGGGTAGCTTCCGACTTTCCTTTGCTCAAGGACTCTTCTCATGTCTTGATTGGGTTTCAAACTCCATTTATACACTACTCAAATTGGGTTTATTATACTTCTGTCTTATGAGTCAAATCTTAGCCCAAATGCACGAGGTGTTACAATTTTCTTTTGGATACACATGCATACATGTATTAATTACAACACAAATACATACACTTATACAGTTTCAATACATACAGTTGTGTGCAGCGTAAAACTTTTAAACTTACCTTATCGCATTAGACCTCTCAGCGCGAAAATTGAACCTATTTGAAATTGCATAATTCGTCATCACAGCCTTTAATGTATCTTTGTCCTTGTAGACTTGATCAACAACAACCGCTTTTTGGTTCTCATTTGAGATAACTAGATTGTTGTCGTTTTCGAATACAACGACAGCCTTGCCACAACTTGATGATGCCAAGTCTACAAACCCGACTGTTTTCATGGCATTCATTTGATTTGTGTATCCAAGTTGCAAAACCTCTCCTTGAATACAACTATCACCAGATACACAGTTATCACTGCTCTTATTAGTTGTAGTTATGCACAATGGATACATCGCTAATTGTTTATTCTCTTTCTTCAATTCCACATACACTCTCACACCCATATCATTGTGTAATTTCATCAGCATATGATTATCTTCCTCTGTGTATTTGATGTATATGTTTTCTAATGTCGTGTCTACATTTAATTGAGCTGCAATTGACTGTAACAAATCTATATACGTCGCATACTCTTTGAAAACCACAGCATCGATTCTGAAATTCACATAACAGTTTTCATCGTTCCAACTATAACACTGTTGCAGTAGACATTTTTGTATCCAAAAAACTGAATTTAATGCGATTCATTAAAACCTGAAATACATTATCAAATTTCATACGAAATCATTAATGAAAAACAATTAACAGTTGAGAAAATCAACGAATCAAATTAAAAGCAACAAAACAAACTAATTTGGACCTGAAAAACAGCCTTTATTCATTGCAGTTCGACGATTATGAAAAAAACAAAAACTACTGAATTTGATTATTTCTAATAAAACCTTTGCGATCAATAATAAACTCAAATACAATTGAATCTTAAGTGTATTTGAATTTATAAATCATGTATTTTCAGATTACCTGTCGAACGATCGTAGGCTCTGTTTTGTATTTCCTCTGTTTTTTATGTTTTTTAATTTTGAATTTACGTTACGTATGTTGCAGAAGGAAAGGTGAAGGGGAAACTTGTTGTGAAATGGAAGCTAAAATCGCTGGAATGAATTATGGAAGATATTATTCTGTTTTCCTCATTTAAACGGATTCCCTCCACATTTAATGCCTACTTTACAGGGATATGTTTATGGATACAAAATCTGCGTGTATTTGAATACATTCAAATACATGTGAATACGAGCCTGGCAATACAAAAGGCAGCCACGAATGATAATTTGCAAAAGGTAGCTACAAATGGTAAGGAGGCAAAATAAGGTAGTTCTTCCTGTAAGTTGCCCTTCTTAATTTACACTGAAATACTTTAAACCAAACCCAAAGTCATTTTAGTAGTTGTTTGTGTTTACACACTCAAAATAAACAATGGAATTGTCATTTTCTATTCTCATTAGATATTTGTTTTTTATAATTAGATCAATAATAGAAATATACTAGTTTTACATTATTTTTTTAATTAGGTAGATAAATAATTTGACGCAAATGGATATAAAGAAACATAAAAATTGAAATCACATATTATGTATAAATTGTTGAATGGTAGCATGATATTTTGACATTAGGTTATATATATACACTTGATTAAATTTAGTATAACTATACTTATAAATATATGTTAGTGTGATATATTTTAGAAATCAAGAAATAAATAAATATGTATTGGGAACATTAATATAAACTGAAATATGTCATCAAAGGCGAGAAATTGATAAATAATCACTTTTAGACCACAACTACAACAACAATATACTAGTGAAATCTCACAAGCAGAGTCTAGAGAGGGTAGGACGTACGCAGACCTTACCCTATCTTTGTGGGACAGAGAGGTTTTTTCCGATAGACCACTAATTAACTTTTACTCATCGTCTTTAACTATTCAATGCTTTAATAGGAGAATAAAATTTTAACAAAAACTTTGTAGTTAAAACAAAGAGATACTCCAGGAACTTTTATTGGAGTTTGAAGTTCGAACTACATAAATTATTCTTGAAGTTTAAAATGTGAAGTACGAACTTTAAGAAAAATTCCCATAGTTTCAACCTTTACTAATTTGAGGTCCAGGGATTTTTTTAGGAGTTTTATTATGTTTGCGGATATGGCCGAAATAAACAAAGTACAATTGATGAATGTCTGATATAGGAAAAAAATAAACTTACTAGTATACTCCAGATTCATGAGTTAGTAGTTTCTTTGTGTCAAAAACTCTTACGATTATAATTAAAGTTTCAAGTCAATTTTTTTCAAAATACATTGATATCGAACTCTAAATCAGTAGTACTAGCTGGCGTTGAGAAAGTAGTAACTTCGCCGTTGAAGCATTTGACAGAAAAAAATTAAAGTAACAAGAAAATTCTATTACCCGACAAAACAAATTACTAGAATGTTCCTAAAATACTATTATCCAACAAAGAAAATTACTAGAATATTCCTAAAATACTATTATCCAACAAAGAAAACTTTCCGTGCATTCCTAAAATATATAGGAAAAGGAAAAAAAAAGTTTCTAAATTTCGACGCACTCCTACATTGTGTAGAAAAGGAATAGTTTCTAAATTTCCTAGAATTAAGGTGTATATAAGAGTGCAATGTGATACCTTAAGGTCATCCCTCACTATTCTTTACAATACTAAATAGTTCATTATTCGAGTGGAAACATGTATGATTGTGAAGCAATGTTTATGAGTGGTTTCTCCCTTAAGAAGAAGTTTGCTGATATATTTGAGTTGATCGGAGCAGCTATCACAGTTGGTGCAATAACGTATCCTGCTGAGTTTGAGAAGCGCAAAAGCGAGATATTGAATATCTTAATGTACCTCAGAATAGGAGACGACGACGATTACTTCATTCTTAGTGATGAAGATGACGACAGTGTTTGTTGATGAAGAAGAAGATGACGACAGTTTTGATGATGACGATGAAGTGACCAACTGTACACCTCGTGGTTTTGTACATTGAGATTCGCCGTGTGTTAGTAGTTCTAGTATTGGATACGGGAGTTATCGAGGTTAAACAGGATTAGACGAGTTTATCTTATAGTTATAAGGGGTTAGGTTCATGTTTAGCAAGTATTGGAAGGATTAAAGGTTGAACAATTCGACGAGAACATGTTTTAGGAAAGGTGGGTTTTACGGTTAGATATACGGACCGTATAATTTTTACGGGCCGTATATCTGGCTGAATCCCACCGTAAAGTGGTTCCAGAATAGGTGAGTCACTGGTTAGAATTTACGGTCTAATTATACGGACCGTATAAGTGGACCATAAATCTGAGTCGGTACCAGATTTCTTTTTATATATAATCTCGACCCTTGTTCATTTTCACTCATTTTCACATTTCCCAAAGTCCATTAAAGCTCTAGAACCTTCTCCTAAACAGATCCAACCAAACCCAAGTTAAATCAAAGATCAAGAGGCAAAAATCTAAAGATTCAAGTGCTGGGAGGCTCACTAGGGCTTGTAAAGTCCAAGAATTCCTTTGGTGTTGAAGTTGGAGGTTTTACTCAAGTGGAATAATCTAATCCAAAGCTTATCCTTATGTGGTAAGGGGTTAGTTTTCACATCTATTACATGTTATTGAGAATGCTTGATTGTTGAAAAACTTGATTGAGGGAATAAAGTGAAAGAGGAAGTTCAAATATGGATTTGATGATATTTTGAGTAGTAAATTAACTTGAGTTAAAATTGTTAGAATGTTTTGAATATAATCTTGTTATGAGGGGTAATAATTGTAACACCTCGTAAATCCGTACTAAACCATATTCATGACTTAGGAGGTTAGGAACCCAAGAAAGAAAGTGTTGGAATCAAAAATATGTTTCAGTTCAGGAAACCCAGTATTACGCTCCAAGGGACGGTCCGTAACTTGTGCTACGGCCCATCATTCATACTGTAATAGGTATGCCTGGAAATCACCGTCTCGGAACTTTTGGACCAAAGGACGGTTCATTGTTACAGCCCGTAATTGGTGACTGTAACCCAACATAAAACTTAGATGCTCACTGGAATTTTGGCCCATGTTACGGACCGTAACTTGTGTTATGGACCGTAAACTGTGTTACGGAACACGGTCCGTAACGGTGTGGCGATTGAGACCATTAAAAGACGAAAAATTTAGTTTTACTTCTTAACTTTTATTCCTCTCAGGCCCTAATACGAAAACCCTCTCCTCTCAACCTCTCCAAGCATCAAGGTAAGTCCCTTAACACTATCCTAAGTGAATTCCATTAATTTCCCATGAATCCTGAGTAGAAATTTCATGCTCTTAACATAGGTTTTCAAGAAACCCCAATTAAAAGGAATTCAAGGCCAAGGGTTAGGATTCTTCTTCCAAGATCAGATTTTTTTTGCAAGTTGAAGCATTACCAGGTATGTAGACGCTATCCACGTGTGGGAACATCCTTGTTCTTCCCCATGCTTTTGTATTCCATGATTACACACACTAGGTTTAGGGTTCTAAGTATATTCATGATAAACCCTAGACACTTGAACCATGATATATTATATTATCAGTTATAATTCCGTTTGATTAGTCTTAATTTACTGTTTTGGTGATTGAGACTCAGTCCGTAATCTATGAGAAACCCATAATTGCATCCCATGGGTTCTATAACACAAGATATGAGATATTATGCTTATCTCCATGAAAAGCTTGTATAAACGTATTTATTGTCATATATCTATGTTCATGTTAAGAATCAGAAATCATGTCTTCAGTTATCTTTCATGTTCGGGAGTTGTATTAATACCGAGAAGGCTCAGATAGCTTGAAACTACGTATGCCAATGTAGGATAAGGATCGCTCCGCCCAGTTAGGACGATTCCTTCATGTATCCCCATTGAGGGATTTTGGATCCATTCATGTCATGTTCATGTCTCGTACCCTGGAAAGGTGCGAGATGGCTTAGCTGATCGGGCCGAGATCAGACTCCATGTTTCTCCTCGTGGTGGTTCATGTCGGTATTACAGTTACTATCATGTTTTCATCTCAGTTATAGATTACTTCATGCTTACAGTACTCATGTTCATGATTAGTTTCAGTTTAAATCTCATGTCTATGTATTATGTGTCTGCTTATTCTCTCATGTGTTTACATACCAGTACATTCAAAGTATTGACATCCCCGTTTATTGCCTTGGGGCCCTGCATTTCACGATGTAGGTACTGATTTACAAGACGAAGCATCTGCTCGGTAGGACGACTCTCGTATCAGCTTTTGGGTGAGCCCCATTCTCTTTGGGGTTTAGTCAGTTGTTTACTTTATGTCATTTATGCAGTAAAGGTATGTTGGGGGCCTTGTCCCAGCAAGTATGTTTTCCAGTCATACTCATGATAGAGGTTTCATAAACTAGACAAGTCAGTACGTTATGTTAGACTTTCAGTGTCGGTTAGCCATTTTGGCTCAGTTATGATATTATCTGTGTTCATGTTTTTAAACAAGTACCTTACAAACTATTATGACTTCATGTGTTTTCTTAAAGCCCATCATGTCCCACGTTGTATTTCCGCTCATGTATGCCTCATGATGATTCGGCGAGTCATGTGGTTCGCTCGGTCACATGTAGTAGGCACTGAGTGTCGTGTTATGCCCGGGCCATGGTTCGGGGCGTGACAAAGCTTGGTATCAGAGCCTAGGTTCAAGCGTTTCTAGGGAGTCTATGAAATCGTGTCCAATGGGGTCACTTTTATATGTGTGAGGGCCCCATACATATAAAGAGTTAACCACCAAGACATTTAGGACTGTCTCACTTGGAGTTCGACTCTTGGACTCCGAGAATGGCGGCGTGGTTGTTCAGAATAGAGCTCTTTCCTCTTTAGTCGTTGAAGTCAAGGAAAAACAGTTTAGTGATCCCTACTTGTTGCAGCTGAAGGAGGGGATTCACAAGCATAAGACGACGGCTTTTGAACAAGGGGGAGATGATGGTACCTTGAGGTACCGAGGCAGATTATGTGTTCCTGATGTAGATGGACTCAGAGAGCGAATCATATCAGAAGCTCACAACTACAGGTATTCCATTCACCCAAGTTCCACTAAGATGTATCATGATCTTAAGAAGATTTATTAGTGGAATGATATGAAGAAGAATGTGGCAGATTTCGTAGCTAAGTGTCTGATTTGTCAGCAAGTGAAAGCCGAATACCAGAGGCCTGGTGGCTTGGCTCAGAATATTGATATTCCTGTCTGGAAATGGGAAATGATCAATATGGACTTTGTATCAGGTCTACCTCGTTCAGCTAGGAGGCATGACTCTATTTGGGTAATCGTTGACCGGCTTACTAAGTCGGCACACTTTTTGCCAGTCAAGACCATAAATTCAGCAGAAGATTACGCCAAGTTGTATGTTAATGAAATTGTCAGATTGCATGGGACCCCAGTGTCCATTATTTCAAATCGTGGTGCCCAAGTCACAGCGAACTTCTAGAAATCTTTTCAGAAAGGATTGGGTACTAAGGTGAACCTCAGCACGGCTTTTCATCCGCAGACAGATGGCCAGGCAGAGCATAGTATTCAGACTCTTAAGGACATGTTGAGAGCATGTGCCCTTGATTTCAAAGGTAACTGGGATGATCACTTACCTCTCATTGAGTTTTCTTATAATAACAGTTATCATGCTAGTATTGGGATGGCACCATTTGAAGCTCTGTATGGGCGAAGATGTAGGTCACGGATTGGTTAGTTCGAAGTTGGTGAAGCAGAGTTGCTAAGACCAGATTTAGTGTATCAGGCTATGGAGAAAGTCAAGTTAATTCAAGAGCGTTTGAAAACGGTTCAGAGTCGCCAGAAGTCTTACATAGATGTGAGGCGAAGGGACTTAAAATTTTTAGTGGATGATTGGGTGTTCATCAAAGTCTCACCCATGAAAGGTGTTATGAGATTTGGCAAGAAAGGTAAACTCAGTCGCCAGAAGTCTTACACAGATGTAAGGCGGCGGGACTTTAAATCAGTACTAAATCATATTCACGACTCAGGAGGCTAAAATCCAAGAAGGAGAGTGTTGGAGTCGAAAATATGTTTCAATTCAGAAAATCCAATGTTACGCCTCAAGGGATGGACCGTAACATGTGTTACGGATCGTCATTCATACCGTAACGGGTGTGCTTGAAAATCACCATCTCGTATCTTTTGGACCAAAGGACGGTTCATCGTTACGGACCATAACACGTGTTACGGCCCGTAACGGGTAACCGTAACCCAACCAAAAACTTAGATGCTCACTGGAATTTTGGCCCATGATACGGTCCAGTGTTACGGACCGTAACACGATTCGTAACGGTGTCGCGATTGAGACCATTAAACAGAAAACTCAGTTTTATTTCACAAGTTTCATTCCTTCAAGCCCTAGAGCGACCTCCTACCCTCTCCCATCATCAAGAACACCAAGGTAAGCTTACTCTAATCATTCCAAGTCAATTCTAATATATATCCTTGTAATCTAAACAAGAAAACATTGTTCCTAAGCTAGAATTTTCAAGAAAAACCCACCTCAAGGTTCAAGACTCAAGATTTTGGAAATCATCTTCAAAGTTCAAGTCTTTAATTCAAGTCTTGGAGAAATTAAGGTATGTAGACGCTATCCACGTGTGGGAACATCCTTGTTCTTCCCCATGCTTCGGCATTCCATGATTACACCTACTAGGTTTAGGGTTCTAGGTATATTCATGATAAACTCTAGACACTTGAACTATGATATATTATATTATCGGTTATAATTCCGTTTGATTAGTCTTAATTTACTGTTTTGGTGATTGAGACTCAGTCCGTAATCTATGAGAAACCCATAATTTGCATCCCATGGGTTCTATAACACAAGATATGAGATATCATGCTTATTTCCATGAAAAGATTTTATATACGTATTTATTGTCATGTTATCATGTATCCATGTTCATGTTAAGAATCAGAAATCATGTCTTCAGTTATCTTTCATGTTCGGGAGTTGTATTAATACCGAGAAGGCTCAGATAGCCTGAAACTACGTATGCCAACGTAGGATAAGGATTGCCCCGCCCAGTTAGGACGATTCCTTCATGTTTTCCCTATTGAGGGATTTTGGATCCATTCATGTCTTGTACCCTGGCAAGGTATGAGATGGCTTAGCTGATCGGGTCGAGATCAGACTCCACGTTTCTCCTCGTGGTGGGTCATGTCAGTATTATAGTTATTATCATGCTTTTATCTCGGTCACAGATTATTTCATGTTTTACAATACTCATGTTCATGTTCGGTTTCAGTAATCAGTTTCAGTTTCAATTTCATCCCTACGTATTATGTGCCTGCTTATTCTCTCATGTGTTTACATACCAGTACATTCAAAGTACTGACGTCCCCGTTTATTGCCTTGGGGCCTGCATTCCACGATGCAGGTACCGATTTACAGGACAACGCATCTGCACAGTAGGACGGCTCTCGTATCAGCTTTTGGGTGAGCCCCATTCTCTTCGGGGTTTAGT
This sequence comes from Lycium barbarum, assembly GCF_019175385.1. Classification (NCBI taxonomy): domain Eukaryota; kingdom Viridiplantae; phylum Streptophyta; class Magnoliopsida; order Solanales; family Solanaceae; genus Lycium; species Lycium barbarum. The sequence goes on from NC_083342.1 coordinate 85,427,886, forward strand.
CAGTTGTTTACTTTATGTCATTTATGCAGTAAAGGTATGTTGAGGGCCTTGTCCCAGCAAGTATATTTTTCAGTCAGACTCATGATAGAGGTTTCATAAATTAGATAAGTCAGTACGTTATGTTAGACTTTCAGTGTCGGTTAGCCATTTTGGCTCAGTTATGATATTATCCGTGTTCATGTTTTTAAACAAGTACCTTATAAATTATTATGACTTCATGTGTTTTCTTAAAGCCCATCATATCCCATATTGTATGCCTTATGATGATTCAGCAAGCCATGTGGTTCGCTTGGTCACATGTAGTCAGGCACCGAGTGCTGTGTTACGCCCAAGCCATGGTTCGGGGCGTGACAATAATGATGATGAGGGAGTGTTGTATACAAGAGTATAAGGGGTTGTGTTGAAGTTGTTGATATAAATTGATTATGAGAATGAGTTTTGGGATTATGTTGGATATAATTTGAATAAAATGTCTTAATCATGATATTGTTGAAGTTGTAATTGTTGTTTGTAGGTTGATCTGGAATATGGTGGAAGTAGGTGAAATAGGGGAAGTGCTGCCCAATTTCCGTTAGCTTACTAATTATTCTAGTTTGAACTTATGAGTATTTCCAAGACTTGACGTTAGTGAGAATCCTCGTGAATGTAGATTTGTGAGCTTGGAAGGAGAAACATTAGATAGTTGAGGAGACGAAAAGGTATATTAAGGCTAACCCTTTCTTTCTAAAGGCATGATTTCCTTATTGTGAATCCATCTATGATATTCATAATGCCCTGTTTCCTAGAAATGCTAGAAACTCATGATTCTTAAAGCTCTCATGATATTGATGATCTTGTTCCTCGTCGTTGACCTCATCCTATGATAATTGACCCTCTAAGGAAAGATATAGTGATAATGAAGGTTCCATAACGATAATAGGAGGTTCACCGACCTTATGTCACTCTGATAGAGTGGTTATGCTTCCTTTGGATTCTCATGTATGCCATATATGTATAGCTATTGTCTGACACCGAGCCTATATGGCTGAGTACGATATTTATTATGCACACCACTGCAATTGGGTACGGACAACACCGAGCCTTGTTATGGCCTAGTACGGACAACACCGAAAATATATGGCCAGGTATGGTATTATTATATATATATATGTATATGTATGAAATTTTTCCTTTAGAGAAAGGTTAAGTATGCATGACAGTCGTCTTAAGAGGTATTATGAGGCATAAATTGTTCTCTTTATCTTATGTTATTTTCATGCTTTCATCATATTGTTATTCATGCCTTACATACTCAGTACATTATTCGTATTGACGTCCTTCTTATTTGTGGACGCTGCGTTCATGTCCGCAGGTAGACAGAGAGACGGATCAGACCCCTAGGCTACTTCATCAGTGATTGCATAGAAGTACTCCTTTTGATCCGGAGCTGCAGTCTAGTGGTATTATTCTTTTGTGTGCATACTTGGGCATGGCGGGTTCCTGTCCCGTCTTTATGGTATTACATACTCCATGTAGAGGCTCGTAAACAGATGTACATAGCTTGATATCCTGTAACCTTATCGGTTCATATTTTGTATATCATTTTGGTAGCCTTGTCGGCTTTTACATATGGCATAGTTAATGATATTTATATAGATGTATGTGTTCGATGGAACTTGTGTCGCTTCAGTTGTGGTAATTATGAGTTAGTTATGTGGTCTACCTAGATATAAGTATGAGAAGTATGTTAAGAGGTGCTCGGTAGGTTAGCTCCGGGTACCCGTCATGGCCCTTAGGTTGGGTCATGACACCAACGTTGAAGAAGAAGAAGAGATTGTGAAAGCAAAATAAAGTGTCAAAGAATTACAACTGGTTGACACCGAAAGCAAGAACAAGATTACTACTGCTACAAACCAAAAACCCTTGATGAAGATTAACGTGGCCATCAAGAAGACTGTACAAGTTGATCCTCTAAAAAAACTTGTCCAACGCCAGAAACAAAATGCAATCACAGGAACAACAGAAAGCGTCAGGGAGTTGAAGAGAATATTGAAAACTGACTTGGTTCAACAATACAAACAATTGGAAGGAACATAATAGTCTGATAATACTTGTATGGGACCAAGAAATAAGATACCATTGATGAAGATGAACTTGTCCACCAAACGTGTTGAAGTTGATGCTCCTCGTGAAAAACAACTTGTGTCTGATTGTTGTTTCAAGAAGCAGGTTGAGGGAGATAAGCAACTCTAGAAACAGACTTGAGGGAGACAAGCAACTCTAGAAACAGAGTCACAAAGGTAATTTCAAGAAGATGGAGACAGACCGGGTTCAAGACAAAAAGCTTGTTTGTGGCACAGAAAAAAAAAAAAGAATAAGGACCACAACAAAACCCTACCCAACGCAGGAATAAGACTGACATGGAATCAGCTGCAAGAAAGCAGTGCAACAGTGGTTTAACAAAGAGCATGCTCCCGCCGTAGATGAAGATGAATGTGGCCACCAAGCGTGTTGAAGTCACTCCTCATCATCGAGAACAAATTCTTTCTGATTGCTCACCACAGAAACAGAGCAACTGCAGTGCAATCACAAGACCAATAATGCAGAAAACAACACAAAGCTCTGCAGTTGCTAGACCAATGCAAAAAGCAACAAAAAACATCAGTGATGTGAAGAGATTTGAATCAAGCAAGAGGAAGTTCGAAGAAAGGTTTGCAGAGCAAAAGGAAGCAAAGAGAAGGATCATAATGGTGGACTTCCATCATATGCCTAAGCCTACTAATGACCATCCTCCTCCCAACGTTGCTCGAATAGGAGGAGGTTTTGATATTCTCATGATTCAGTCTGTTGTAAATTTCACACGCAAATCTTTATTCTTCCTTCATGTCTAATAATTTGAGGATAGTAGTATCATTCACTTCATTTTTTAGTTTAGTGTTGGGCATGCAGCCCTTTGTATGTATGAATGATTTTTTACTCTGAAATAGTAAAGTTTTTTTTTTTTTTTCTCCCCCTCCCATTTTAGGAGGATTTATAGTGTTTCCACACTTCCCCTCCAAATAGTAAAGTTACATTCATAAAAATAGCAACAAGGATCAATCAAGTATTCATTCCCAGATTCCCTTCTCATGTTATATATGCAGATTTTGTGGTTTTGATGTGGTTCCTCAGGTGTATTTTGCCTCCAAAGGGTCTTTTCCTACTTTTCAGCCCTCTTTTATTTGTATCAGTGCTGTACTTTGCCTTTTAAAGTATCATTCCTTTTTCTTTCTTCTGAAACTAGAGTTGCTTTATTGTCTTTATCCTCTTAATTGAACTCTTTCTTTCATGTTCCTCTAGCAAGGGTGTATATATGCTAAAATTAGAAAGGAAAATATGGTCTTTCGCCTATCTTCTTATCTATTTGAGATTTGACAAGATTCAATGATTTTATTCTTGCTATTGCTAAGTTCATGTAGTTGCAATTACAGGTGAGGCTGAGAGTTGAAACCCATCAAGATTTAGCATGTGGCCCTTTGTTTATGTTTGTTTTATTAGTATTTAGTACATAAATTACTAAAAGTAGATTTCATACCTCCGCGAGCAGATTGGTTTCCAATTTGGGAAATATTATAAGCTCAAGAAGATGTTTAACAGGCATAACCATTTGGGAAGTTCAGATTAAATTCTGTTCCTAGTTGCATTTAGTGGAGTTTATAGAGCATCACGGGTTACTTGAAGGAATTTGTTGGAACTTGAAAATGCCTTTCAATTTATCAGGAGACCCTCTTAAGCAAGACACTGAATCTATGTGTAGCTCAGTATATCTCCACAGGTTTACCCATTACATGTGCTATAGTTGCTCAGCAAGAACTTATTCTGATGCCACTCTTTTTATATCATCATCCAGAAGTTGCAAAAGAAGACAGGCAGCCAACTGCAGGACAACAAAGATGGCCGAGAAAAAGAAATATTCTTAATATAAATCTCAAATATATTGCGGTCAAAACAAGTGAACGACATCGAATATAGAGTTTTACAATTCCAAACTCCAGCATATAAATCTTATGAAATGCACATAATGAAGATGAAAATATTAACTTGAGGAGTAACACATATGATATTACTTTGCCTAGTTTAGACATCATTCTGTGGATCATTTCAGCATTAGGCCAAAAATTAAGACTTAAATATCAAGATTCCACAAGGAAAAGAGAAAAAGCAAATGACATTAGTAGTAGACATGTCAACTACTAGGTAGATTCTACATCTGTCAAACGAAAGTTGCAGGATTTACAGAACAACATTTGAGACTTTTTTGTTGAAAATATTTTGATAACATATTACTGTTAGTGAAGTAACACAGCCCAGAATGAACTTAACTAGGATAAATCGATAACGGAGTTAAGGTTATGGACTCTGGACCACTTATAGTTATTTATGCCAAGCAAGTTGGAGCAAAATGCTGTGTGATGTTAGTAATAAAAAGAATACTAGGGCAATCCACGCTGCAAGCATGGTTCTGACAAGAAAGTGTATTGCTACAATTATTTTATTACTACCATTTAAGTAACCAACTGGTTGTTGTTAAGTGTAATGTAATTTTAGTATATTATAGTAATGGATAGTTGAAAAAAGTTCTGAAAATATGATTGTGCCTTTTCTGCACTTTTTGTCTTTTACAGTTTTTTTTCTTTTGCCATAAGATCAATATCATTCAACAAAGTCAAAAACAAATTGTAGGCTGCACTCATTTTTTCTTGGCTAGTCAAGCCACACGATCACTTAAAACATCAGGAGAGCCAACAAACTGATTCCACTTCTCCGCAGAAAATCCAAGAACATTGATCACCTATTTAAGCAACAAAACTATTAGAAAGTAAAAGGGTCTTTCTAAGCTGATGCGTAGAAACTACTCTAGGCACTTTGATGAGTAGTCTCCTAATTAAAATGGACTTCCCTTGGCCATTTCTCTAACAGATGTTGTAAATCAAGCAATTTCCAAGCTTAAGAAAATGGAGCAAACAAATAGCATGCAAAAAAAGCATTATTATAAATTCAAAAGCTTACAGCGTAAGAAAGTCAATTAGGAGTATTTTTAAAGGACTTGCCAAAACTAAAAGATCAGAGAAGCTGGCTCCTGTTAAGCTGATTGGTATACAAATAGTTCAGCACCATTAAGATACAAGATTACAAGAAAAACCAGGCATACTTCATATCATAATATGGTTAAACTTATTTTAAACATATATATTGAAGTTTGGGAGAAACACTGTAGAATTCAGAAGTTTGTGCAAGCTCTATCTGCAGCATAAAATGTAATTATCCCCTGAAACAAGATGAAATACTGACCTGCGGATGAAGATTTTACTTGACGGCATGTTCCAAGGTTAAGACTACGCCACATTTAGAGAATATATACAAGATTCCATATGGGAAATCAAACTAAATTGATTTTCTTGCTTCGTATGCCGACTAACGTCCTGGTTCAACATGTGTTAAATTCAATATAGAAGGATCTAAAAAATAAAATGATGGCACGAAATATTGTTCATGATTTTGCAGCAGTCAAGTAGCAATACCAAAATGAACTTAACTTGAAGAAAATGAATGAAATAAGGTTTGTTACTAAGTCCCTGCTTAGATTATGCAGTAACTCATTGAGGCTACAATTTATTACTCTTCTTCTTTATCTTTTCTGCATTTGATTGCTGCTTATATTTGTTGGGCCGTTGTACTTTGATTATCTTATTTATCTATAATAGTTAATTTTACTTTCTTTCCGGACTGTTCTACCATGACTTTCTCGCTTTTGTTATTCCTTGTTTTCATATTGTTTTCGATATGCTTGGCCCTATCTGACCTTTTGTCTTGTTTTCCTCTCTTGAGCCGAGGGTCTTTCGGAAACAGCCGCCCTACCTTTCAAGGTGGGGGTTAGGTCTGCGTACACTCTACTCTCCCCAGACCCCACATGGTGGGATTATACTGGGCTTGTTGTTGTTGTTGTTGTATATTTATCATCTCAGCTGAACTCTTGGTTTACTCTTGATTCCCTTACCCTGGTACTTTACAATCAGGATGGTGTTTAAGTCTTTGGCCTCACCATCTACTAACCTATCTAAGTTTAAGTTCCAATCTTGAACATACAGAAAGCTACTCAATTGGCAACTCCTTTAAGGCATACCATCTATTTAGAAGATATTGATATCCACAAGTAGAGTTTCAGGTCAGGCTGAGAATCTTGAAGATTTGGAGGGAGTATATGACTGTAACACTACTTATCCCAATAGACTAAGTTGACTGGTTCGATCACTTTGTTGACACATTCAGAAGCAGCAGCAGTCACCTTGCTAGAAGCGAAAACAAAACTTACCTTATTAATAATGAGAAAAAGAAACCACTGAAGACACCATTTGCAGTCTACGATGCATAAACTGAGTAGCACAGACCAACAACCTTAGGTAAGACAAAGGGGCAGGCTTATCCAACACCTTAAAGAAAAATAGCGAGAAAAGGCAATTCCAAATAGATGAAACCATTTGCTTTCCAACTTGTATCAGCAACAATTGTGAATATTATACAGTTTCGAACTTGAATTGATGCAAGTTAGTTAATGGATCGCAAAAAGATAAACACAAGAACTTCTATATTTGCATAGAATTATAGCTCATAAATGCTTTCCGTGAAATGTTATGCTTATCATATTCGTTTTATAGCTTTCACTCCCTGCAAGAAGATAACATGAATGTAAGAAAAACTGCAAAAACATTGAGTTCTAGAAACCTTATTTCCAGTAGACTAATCAATCTATTAGCTTAGAAGATTTCTCCCAGTCACAGGCAAAAAAGAAAAGGAAGGAAGACAAAGGAATCACAGCAAAAGTTAGCCACAAGAAGAGCAGCCAAACTTTAGTAAAATCAAAAGGAAACAAGAGAAGGTAAATTGGGACCCCTCTAATTATGTATTGCTTTTCAATTAAGCACATCACATTGATGATATTTTAAGGTCATAGAGGCATATAGACAACAAAGTTTTGCATGGACAACTCACGACTTAAAAGTAAGAACAAAGATAATAAAACAGGTAAGCAGAGAATATTATTTCAAGATCATAAATTCCAAATTACAAAAACACATGCAGTAAAAAGTTGATCCGTACTGTAATTAAAAGAAGTAGAAAATACTCCTGGCACTTTGATGGGTAGTACTCGACTTTCCTTGACCCTTTTTTTACTAGAAGTTGTACATTGAGTCAACTTAGAGTAGCAAAGTAGTAGCAAGCAAAAGCACTTATTTTAAAAAGTTGAAACGCTGACTATGTAAGAAAGTAGGAATTATCGAAACTAAAAGCTCACAAAGCAGGTCCCATTTTTAAGATACATGCAAACTCAGTCCTTGTTTAACTTGGAACTAGTATACTCGCTTCCAAACATAATCCACAAAATTTCTAGCTATCTGGTACAAAGTATTCTTTAGCATACTTCCACATCATAATTGTATCTTAAAGCCACAAAAGTCTAAAACTTGTTCTGATCATATATAATGACTTTTGGCCAACAAAATATACAATTCGGAAGCTTGCACGGGCTCTAGCTCAGGCACAAAAAGACATTATCCATTGAGATGATGAGATCAACTGAAAAACTTACCTGAGGATGAATATTTTGCGAGCTTGAAAAAAGATAGCGTATCACAAGGTTAAGTTCTGCATCCCATTCCAACCAAGCGAAGACGTGTCATCTCTAGATTGCATAGGCAAATTGATAATATATATATATATATATATTTGCTCGTTTGATGTGCCTAACAACTATCACGGTTCAAAATGTGTCAAAGAAATATTGAAGGACTATATATACAAACTCGAAACATAAAATGATAGACTATCTTTTAGTTTGTAACTTAGTTATTTGGCAAAAGAGTAGTAAAGTACAAAAAACACAATGAGCTTCAGTAGAAGCAAATGAATGAAAGCAAATTTTTGAACTCTGTACTGGTATTTGTTGCAGGTAAATGAAGTCAAAATGCTTAGGTTAGCTAGATATTAGATGCCTTAAAATAGACCATCTCACTCAGTTCAAAACATAACCAGTTACAGTACCGCAGCTCATTTTACCCGAAGCTAAAGTGCAACAGAAAATCCTTCAAAGTGGCTACCACTTCAAATGCATCCAAGCTCAACACGCGATGTGTTTGGTTAAAAGAAAACATCGACCCACCCCCTGCGAGTGATAGTATTATTTAAACAAAAAAAATACACTAGCATCTGGATAACTAACCCAAATCAACTCAGTTTCAGACAACTGATAAACTGAAAACAAAGCTAAATGATGATGCCATAGCGTGGGGACTTTTTAAGTCAAAGTTCAATGACAAGCTATGTAGCTCGCACTCCAAAAATGTTTTTGCACCCGTGTCGAATCCTCCAAAAATGCACTACTTTTGGAGGATCCGACACACACCCATCAACACTTTTGAAGAGTCCAAGCAACATAGATGATGATTACCTCAAATGTTGGGAACTGCAAAGTAATGGGGTTCCCTTTTTCCTACTCCTACATAAACAAAATCCATTCCGTTATCTGGATTAGTTTCCATATATTGCACGAACACAACAAAGGTCAAAGTCAAGTAGTTCTTTGACATGGTATTTTGGGATCTAGAGGAATTTATTCCTCCCCAAAATACATGGCAACAGACCCGCAAAGGTGGCTCAGTTGGTTGAGCATGGGACTTTCATAATGGAGGTCTCAAGTTCGAAACCCCCTGCCTACGACAGCAGGGTATTTGCCTTCTGGGTCGAGCTCGTCGCACGAGGTTTTGCCTAGTGCGGGTTATCTCTTCTGTGTTATTTGTGAGCTATTACACAGGAGCTGGGTTTACCCTGTGCGCACCCGAAGGGTAGCGGCTGCGGGTTCCCATGTCTATCAAAAAAAAAAAAAATACATGGCAACAGCAAGCAGTGAAGAAGTTCTATTTAAGTTCCGTAAATGGGACCTCTTCATACTCAAAAAAAAACGAAAGATTTACACCAAATCAGAAAGAAAGATATCCAAATTTCGCATCACAAAATAGTGTTTCAGTCTTCAATTGTTGGCAAATTCATCACACGAGTATGTACACTCCAGACCTTCGCTTTCAAGCAATATGAACTAGTGGTTTCACAAAGTAGATATCAAATGCTAATAAACCAGCAGTTTACACATACTTCCTTTGAAATGAGTCATCAGATTTACACTAGTAACCCTAACACTAATTAAGTGTTCCCTCCTAAGACCTTCCTCCACGAATCAATTAGGATTGGCATTCTTATCAATCAGATCACTGTGCCTAATGGCGAACTTCAGTTTAAGCACAAATTCAGGCCAAGAATCATTTCTCTAGCGAAAGTTGAATATTGATCCAATAATCAAGCTTAAGATAACCAATTCACAAAGTAACAACAAGCAAAAGTATTAATCAACTGCGTGAAATTGACGTAGCAAAAAAGTCATCTCTTTTAGAGGACTCACCAAACAAAAGCAGGTATCTTTAGCATGCTTCTCACACCATACAATGTCATGTAGCCGCAGAAGTCTTAAACTTATTATAAACATATATGTAAATTGTCTGAAGCAGTGTTGTATTCAGAATACGCACAATTCCAGCTCTGGCACAAAAAGCCACTCACCATTTGAATCAAGGTGAATGCTGACCTGAGGATGACCGTTTTGCGACCTTTCACACCTTAGATAGCACTTCCAAAGGTTAAGTTTAGCATCCAACCACAAGTCATGAACATTATATGTTAAGATTCCACAAGAAAACTTAAAACAAATTTGTAATATTACTTGATATGGCAACTAATATTGACGTTCAACATATGTCAAGCAAAATAGTGAAGGGTTCACAAAATAATGATAATATTGTGACTGTATTTTATTCACTTTCCTAAAAATAATTTGGCAGCATTAGAAAAGAGCTGTGCCAAATGAGTTTAAGTTAAAGCAGATGACAAAAAGCACACTGCTTCTGTTGCAGGAAAATAATGTCAAAAGTGCTAAGCAGTACACTGGTAATCCATATGAATATAAGGAAATTCTTGTGGCGAGCAAGTTCCTCGTAAGTCCGTTCCATTGAAAAAAATTTCCTAAAAGCTCCATTATACAATAAATTTCATATAGTTCACTCAACAAAGTTGTGCAAACTGTCATTCTAAGTAGTAGGTAAGAGTATCAGCACCAAAAAGCAACTCAATTTCCAGTCCCAACCCCTTCCCCCAAAAAAAGAAAAGGAAACAATGAATAGATCCAACAACGCATGTACAACTCTTCTCTTTGGCCTAGGATATTGTTCAAACTTTGCAATATCTTAGTACACAAATGTTACAAGGATAATATAATTTACAGAGAGATCTAAGTATACAAAACAAGAAATCCATACCCACATAAGGTAAGAACGAAGGCACACTATATTAATATGCCACAATATAAGATGTTTCTATTAAATCCCCCTTAACAAATAAAATCAACCATCAAACACCAAGCAATGCCCCAATCTTCAATTGAGAGCAAATAACACACAAACATAAATGCAAGATCTTTGATTTAACAAAACAAAGTACAAATTTCATTGACCAGACTCCAGCATACTAATAAACCTACAGTTCACACATACTACAACTGAAATCAGCTATACTAGATTTACACCACCTAACACAATATGCAGGAATCCATGCTTTTGTTCCTCTAAATACCTACACAACACCAATAAGTAGCAAAAACAAGAGACTATAAATGAAAATGCTACAACGAAAATTCAACTTGCTCAAAACTCTAATTATGCAACACCAAAAAGCCATAGCTACACAATTACAAGGTAAGAATAACAACACACCATATCAATATTATGATATGTAATATTTCTATTAATATCCACACCAAGTAGTGCTTCAATCTTCAATTTTGGGCAAATAACAGGCAGATGTAAGGGCAAGATTAATTGAACAAAAAACAAAGTACAAATTTCATTGACTAGATCCAGAATACTAGTAAACCACCTAAACCCTAGAATCCCAACAACAGAACATTAGACAGATAAACACTAACAAGCTTGTTCCTAAGCCCTTTCTCCACGAATCCTCCTAGCAAGCTGAATGTCTTTTGGCATAATGGTAACCCTCTTACCATGAATGGCACAGAGATTGGTGTCTTCGAAGAGCCCAACAAGGTAAGCCTCAGCGGCCTCTTGTAGAGCAGCCACAGCACTGCTTTGGAATCTCAGATCTGTCTTGAAATCCTGTGCAATTTCCCTCACCAGCCTCTGGAAAGGAAGCTTCCTTATCAACAACTCAGTAGACTTCTGATACTTCCTGATTTCTCTGAGTGCAACAGTTCCAGGCCTGAATCGGTGAGGCTTCTTCACTCCTCCAGTCGCCGGAGCTGACTTTCTGGCAGCCTTGGTGGCTAGCTGCTTCCTTGGTGCCTTCCCACCTGTGGATTTGCGGGCTGTTTGCTTGGTACGGGCCATTTTGAATGGTTTAGAAGTAAATGTGGTATGCTGAAGAAAACTCGAGTTCTGATGCAATGGTGAGTTAGGGAAATGGGTAAGGGGAGATTTATATAGAGATACGGAGAGCGGGAAGGTTGAACGTTTTGGAAAAGAGTTTTGAAATTTTTGGCCTCGTAATTCGAAGTGAATAACAGCCGTTGGATTAGGAGATTTGGTATTGACGGTACAGATCTCACGATAAATGTTTGCTAGGATACCAATCCGCATGCTACTTTATCAACAAAGGCAGATTTGCCACGTGGATCTCGAAGCTAGCTGCTCCGTAAAATAAATATCTTTTATTTTTCTCAATTCTCTTTGTGCCACAATTTTCTACTATTGGAATAGGCAAACTAATACCTAGTTCCAACTAGTGTTTTCAAAGGCAGTTTTGGGACACGCCCTGGGGTGGGACACTGGCAAAACGCCTCCAGGCTTATGTGTGGGGCTTACTTCTGTGAGGCTTACGCCCTAAGCGTCCGACTGTACGCTCTAAGCACGCCTAACGTCCAACGCTCGGGGCTTGTCTAACAGGTCTTACACAAGTTATGTGTCAAAAATCCTTAGTTAACATCGTTAACCCTCATAATTCTTTAATAAATGAATGATGCTTAATAATTTTTTCATCTATAGAAATAAGAAGATTGAGAGTAATTCAAATAACAAACTGTAGTATTGCATAATTACTATTAGCACCGTGAGGATGAATATAACTTAACATTTCTTTTTAAAATACATAACTGAATTTTACATCTTCACTTGTCATTGGTCTTCATGTTTTTGTCATATGTCTTAGCATTACCATTTGAAATTAATTTTTTTTATTCATAAACAGTGATATTTTAATTATAATACTGACAAAGCCTACTGAATATTTTCTTTTAGGGAGGTAAATTATATAGTATGATAGTAATATATTTTAAGGAATTCTGATTCTTTTAATTTTTGAAAATTAAGATGTTAGAATTGATTTGCATCTCATAATAATTTTTATATTATTGCACTATTTATGCTTGCAAAATCATGCTAGAAGTTTTGTTTTGTATGACACGTGTTTAATCTCTTAAGCTATTAATGTATTTTTTATATTTGTATTATTATATTATAAATTAAAAATTTAAAGATCCCTGAGGCTTACGCCCCATGCCTCGGGGCTTATGCCTCACCCCGTACTAAGTAAAATGTCTCGCCTCATGCTTCCGCCTGTTAAAACACTGATAGCACAAAAGTTGAAACTACGAAAGGATGTTAATGTCGTGCTAACCCATTATGTGCTTTTAAAAGACACACACACACAAAAAAAAACTCTAATATTACTGTGCTTGTAATATTATTGTGCCAGACACATCCATTAACGATGCTATGGGAACTTTTAATTGCTACGCTTGTTTTTGCTTAAATACTATTTCAGTTTACCTGGAAAAAAAATAGGAGTATAAGATTACTATAATTTTGAATTCACTCATTTTACATGTTGAACTCCGCCTTTAATTATAGCGTATAATTATGTTATATTGATTTCATTTATTAGAAATCAAGTTGCTTGTCTTTGAGAGATGGAATATAGAGTAATATAGAAGCTAAAAAAAAAAAAGATTAATGTTGTTGGGCTAATAGAGTCTAAATATGTGCACTCTTAAGTTGGTTTGATAGTGTTCAATTATGAGCAAGTTCGATTGAACTTTCCTAAAAAAAATCTATACCAGTAAGAGTATCGTTACACCTTATATAATTAATTTTAACTATCAATGTTTGACTTTTGTTCACACAACCAACCATTCCCCTTGAACTGAATTCTACATGGCTCATAACCCAGCCCATCGAACTAATAAGTTTCCGATCACAAGGAGTCACGTTAGTTTCATGACATTTTTGTGTGAGCATGTCTCCAAACTACCAAAAGGTTGCGAATCAAGTCCACACCATCACTTTGCTATTTCATACTCGTTTGAACGACCATCGACTTTTGAGACGAGTGTTGACTAATTTGGCTCAAATACACTCTTAGGTGTGGTCTTGTCCGGTTTAGACCGAACATGCACAAATTTTCTTCGAAAGACCTACACCTTATACATTGTAGTTTAATTTCTTTTCAATTATCAATACGGGACTTTTCTTCGCACAATAAAATATACTCCCTCTGTTTCATAATATGTAGGTTTTTTAGCTTATGCACATTCCTTGAGAAAGTGCTCACTTCTAGAAAATTAGGAGTGTTTTTACTAAATTACCCCTAATTAAATGCCTACAAAAGAAAAGCTACTTAATGATTATTGGTTATGTAAATTAGACATATAAAATAAGGATGTTGTCCCTCTCTTTTCTACGGCTGCCAACTATACAAAACAAGATAAACATTGTAATAAATAATTATGTACATTTGCATATAACATCTCCACCACTATCTTCACTTATCCTCATCTTTAACAAAATTTAGAAAGTAGAAAATGTCTATTATCCTGTAGGTTGATTAGTGACAATTGAATTGTATCAATTAGTTTTGGAACAACTTGTGCTGTCTTGGCCCCATGCTGTAGTCCTTTTCCACTACTTTTTTCAATATAGAGAATAGGGCACATGGTCGCAGAACTGATGTATATTACGAGTAATTTACTACATAGTACAGTTTGTTACAAGAATGTAGAGAGTATCCTTCAAACTTCAGTAACAATATAACAAATTCCAAGGAACACTATGTGAAAAATGAACTGTTAATTCTTCTGTGATATTTAAGAACATGATGATGTCCGGGAAATTCAAGATTTTGATGTCTTAATATTTCATCAATTGGTTTTCTAGAAATATTCTAATGGAACTCTATCACTAAAATTAAGCTATAATATACAGTTGAGAAATTTATCATGTTGGATGAAATTTACAAGGAATAGTCAAGAAACCCCTAAGTCTTTGTCTTCTTGTCGGATAAAAAGTCATACTTTTGCAAAAGAAAAAAAAAAGGACAGTTTTGCTTCTTTTTTTTTCTAAGGTTGTGAGTTGTAGACTTTAGCTAATTATACTGAGTACTAGAAAACATAGTTGTACCAATTACAAGTAAGACCACTTAGCAAAAGAGAGAGAAATCATTGATCATTATTGTTTGTAAATTACTCTTAGCACTCAACAGGTAAAATAAAGCTCGTAGTAGATACAATTTTAAGATAGAAACATTCATCTTTTCCAAATTCTTATAATCATTTTGTAGTTCCTTAGTTTCCTTTGCAGATTCAGAAATTGTAGAGACTGACTGTTTCCGGTCATTTATACTACTAGCATGTTTGGCCAAGTTCCAAATTCTGCTTACTTTCGAAAAGTGTTTTTTATCGTAAATGCTTTCTAAAAAAGTATATTTAGAAAGTAGCAGTTTGAATTTGACTAATTAATTTGAAAAATACATTTGGCAATAATTTGTGCTTGGACGAGGTTTTAAAAGTGTTTATGAGGAAAAACTATCTGAAAAACATCTAATCACTTTTTTTTTTCCTAAAATCTAGGTCAGACAATTTGATCATCTCCAAATTCTTGATCATCTTACGATTCCTTGTTCTTCTAAAGATATTTATGAAGAACCATAAGCATAATTTTCGGGTCTTAAAAAAGAAAATAAAAGAGGGAAAAAAAGGAAATTTTTCTTTATAAGCGTTATCATACAAAAAAATAATTGATGGACATTAACATTACTTGAAAAGTCAAGACAACTATAACAAATCAACCACATGTTTTTTTTTCTTCACGGTTTGCCCTTTAAATGCACTGGTCTTTAATTTTTGCCCTTCATATATGTGGTCTTTAATTTTTTTCCACCTACTACTTACGTAATGAAAATATCCTGACATGTTTCACAAGGCATAATTTCTGTAACATTTTTATCTTCGGAAACTGAACTTTTTCCTCGCTCGGCATAAATTCCGTGGGAATTAAGTTATGCGGCATAAGTTTTGTAATATTTTTCAGATTATGTTGAGTGTTGACAGTTTTGCCTTGTCAGACATAATTTGTGTGGATGTTATGATACATATACCGAAATTAAATGTAAACTATGTCTTGCGAAATCTAAAATTATACTGTTTTGCAGATTATGTGGGGTGTTTAAAGTTTAACCTTGTCCTGATAATTTGTGTGGATGTTATGATACATATGCCAAAATTAAACATAAATTGTGCCTTGGAAAATCGAAATTATGCCACGCCAAAAATGCTGAAGGTAAAAAATTAAAGACCACAAATTTGAGGGGCAAAAATTAAAGACCACCCCAAATAGGGGCATTGTGCGAATTGCCCTCAAAACATTATCATCACGGTCCCTATTTGGCTCCATGTACAACACTGTCCGAGTCGATGAAGGAGAATAACCTTATCGGGTCCACTATTTATTGTTCTTTCAAATCAAGAAAAATAAACAGAGAAAAATCAAATATTGAAGCAATAGAGGAAGGGTGAAAATAAAAGAGCTTAAGGGTGTGTTCGGTACGAAGGAAAATATATTCCAATTTTCCACAAATTTTGGAAAATATTTTCGCTAGGGAAACAAGTTCCTTAAAAATGGAGGAAATGATTCCCTAATCAAACTAGGGAAAACAAGTCCACAATTGACATTTCACCAACCACCCAACCATCAAACCCCAACAACTCACACAGTTCGCCCACCCACCCAATTTTTTTTAAGTCTTTAAAATATATTTTTTGGGTTTTTTGCACTGCCCCCCCCCCCTCGCCCCTACACCCCCTCCAAAAATAATATTTTTTTAAAAAAAAGATTTGATTTTTTTTTTGTTTGCTACGACTCCCCACCCCATCCCCTGCCCAAACACCGCCTCCAAAAAAAAAGTTTTTTTGAAAAATTCTTTTTTGATTTTCTACACCAACCCCCCCCCCCCCCCCCCCCCGCGGACCCCTTACCCCCTCCTGAATTTTCTACTTCATGTTTAATTTTGCATTTATAAAAATGGAAAGTTTGCGTGTTTAAATTTGGTGTAGCATGGGCGGTGGGGTTATAGTTGGGGGGTGGGCGGTGGTAAGGGATAGTGGGTGGTCGTGGGGTGGATAAGAAAAAATTTCCCATTTTTTAAAGTAAAATAAAATATATGAAATAGAAAATTTGGGAAGGGTGGGTGGGTGGAAGGGTTGGATATAGCGGTGGTGTGGGATAGGGGTGGGTAAAGATGAAGTGCGTTGGAGGGTGATGGTAGGATTTGGTTGGGGGTGGGTGCATGGGGTGGGTGGTGGGGTAGGGTGGGTGTGGGGGTTGGTGGGGTGTGGGTGGGGTTGGTGGGGCATGGATGGTATTTTTCTGAAAAATGTTTTCTACCAACCAACCGAACATGAGAAAATAAGTAAGAAATTTGCTTATTTTCCATTACCTAACCGAAAATGAGAAAATAAGTAGAAATTCACTTATTTTCCAAGAACACATTTTTCAGGAAAACATTTTCCTTCATACCGAAGACACCCTGAAATGTTAAATTTCTCCACAGCTAATTAATTATAGTGCTAAAAGGGACTACCATCATAAAATGACATTAGTTGTAGGACTACATGTTCTCCATGTCGGACCTATTGGGATTTGGTGGAACAAAAAACTAAGAACTTTTTTAACACATAGGGGCATCCTACAATTTACAACTTATAAGTGATGATCATAAGAGTACATAAATTAAGAATTTATTTGGGTTGGCTGATTGAAAATAGTTGACAAGCACTTAATGTTAAATTAATTTTATAAATAAGTAGTCGCGTGCTTTAACTGTAAGATAAGTGATTTGTAGCCATAGTAGAGATTAAGACATAATTATAAACATTATCTTGAGATAGAATAAAGGAAGCGTACAGTTCATCTCCATTGATTTAGCAGAGGTAACAATTGGCGATTAAGCCTAAGACCAACTTCCACACCAGCTATCTCGACTGATGGGACGCCAACCACTATACCACATATTCAAGAACAGAATATGCTAGGGTTTTCTAATAGAAAGGGAAAGGGGAGTTAGCCTCTATTTATAGAGAGTGTCTACCCATCACAGGCCAATAGTTCTTGGGCCTAACTTATCCACACACATATTATGAGATAATTACGTTACTGAATCGTTCGGTCATCTAGTTTACTGACTTTGGACCAACTCATGAAAGCTTACCCATAATAGATAAAATAGTACATAAAGGATATATTCTCTTTACCCATTAGTCTAAAGTGTTTCTAATGTGTGTGGTAGATAACTTGATAATGTGTCCAAAACTTGAAAAAAAAAATTAAGCCATTCCATTTACCAAAGCTCTGCATACGTAATTAATGATTGAGAGCATTGATTTTATCGACACTTTATTTTTTAAGAAAAATTCTAGCATATTCTTTGTTATCTCTAGCAAAAACTTGATTCAATCCCTTTAATGTGAAGAATTTTTTCTTCTGTTCCAACTACTTTAATAAATCTGTGAAGAAAATGAAGATATAAAGGAAGATAAAGGGTAGTAAAAGAGCTTAAAAGAGGTGTCCAATTCTTGTGCAGAGAACTTTCACTCACCCTCTCCTCCTCCTCCTCCGCTTCTCCTTCTTATTGTTGTTGTTGTTCTTCTTCTTCTTCTTCTTCTTCTTCTTCTTCTTCTTCTTCTTCTTTGTTCTATTGGTGTTTGAATATCAAGACCTTTTGAACTGGGTATTAGTAAGGTGGGTTGGTGTTTTTGTGGCGGCTGAATGGTGCTTATACTGTATAGCTGTGTGTAGCAAATGTATATATAATGTATAACATTATATAATGTGTAAATGCAATAAATAATAAATGTATATACACCATTATAGCATACAACAGGTGTGTGTGTGTGAGTATAAATATATATAGTTACACAGTGTGTATCAACTTTTACATTACATAATGTGTGTACACAAGATCCATGGGCTTACGCCCCATGCCTTGGGGCTTACGCCTCTCCCCATGTTGCTTACGCCTCGCCCCATGCTAAGTAAAATGCCTCGCCTCACGCTGCCGCCTATTAAAACACTGATAACACCAAAAGTTGAAACTATGAAGGGCAATTCGCAGGAATGCCCTTATTTTGGGGGTGGTCTTTAATTTTCACCCCTCAAATTGGCGGTCTTTAATTTTTGCCCTTCGCTTAATAGCATGAGGTTTGAGGTTTATACCCCGGCTCAGTCAAAAAAAAATCGCAAGGCAAAGTTTTATAGCAAACTTAGGCCTATTTGGGCCAAAGTTAGGCCTGTAGGCAAAATTAGGCAGAGTTTCAAACTCTACCTTAAGGTAGAGTTTTGAGTTTTGGGAAAAACTTTGCCTTAAGGCAGAATTTTACTTTCATGCAGAATTCTTCCTTGCTAATCCAAGTTCTACCTGGCGAATTTTTTTAAAATTTTTGACTCAGCGGAGGTTCGAATGCGGAACCTTGGAATTTTAGACGAAGGGCAAAAATTGAAGACCAACAATGTGAGGGACAAAAATTAAAAACCAGTGCTTTTGAAGGGCACTCCGCACAAAAAAAGTGAACTACGAAAGGATGCTAATGTTGTGCCAACCCATTATGGGCTTTTGAAAAGAAAAGACACAAAAAAAGGGCCAAAGTCATAGATGGACCCCTGAACTTGTTCTGATTTTCCATGTAGACCCTTAACTGAAACGTTGACCATCTGGACCCTCGAACATAAGATAAACTGTGCCATTTGAACACCTCGTGCCAGCTGGGCACACGCGTGCAGTACACTGCTTTAAACAGAGCGTGAGAGACCAATTTTTTTCTTTTTTAAAATTTTTAATCATTAGAAATTAATTTTAACAAAAACTCTATTTTAAAATCTATTTAAATAATTAAAAAAAAATGAAAAACTCAACCCATCCTCTCCGATAACCCACTTCGTCGCAGCCACTGCCCTCGTTGCCTCCGCCGCCTCCGCTGCTCCGCTTCAAAATCTATTTAAACAAATCTCTGACGAAAAACGACACCATTTTTTTTAATTATTTAAATAGATTTTGAAGCGGCGGTGGGGGCGGCGGAGGCAACAACGTCAGTGGCGGCGGCGAAGTGGGCTGTCGGAGAGGATGGGTTGGGTTTTTCAGATTTTTTTAAAATTATTTAAATAGATTTTAAAATTGATTTTTCTTAAAAAAAAAATTTTTTGTTGACATGGCTTATTTTTATTAGTCTATTTTTCCATGTCACAGCAAGTGTACTGCACGCATGTGCCAAGCTGACACGAGGTGTTCAAATGACACAATTTATCTTATGTTTGAAGGTTCAGATGGTCAAACGTTTCAGTTGGGGGGGGGGGGGGGGTCTAAATGGAAAATCAAGACAAGTTCAGGGGTCCATCTATGACTTTGGCAAAAAAAAAAAGCTCTAATGTTATTATGCTTATAATATTATTGTGCCATACACATCCATTAATGGGAACTTTTAATTGTTATTCTTGTTTTTGCTATAAATACTATTTCAGTTTACCCGAAAAATAATAAGAGGAATATAAGATTACTATAATTTTGAATTCACTAATTTTACATGTTGAATTCGCCTTTAATTATAGCGTATAATTATGTTATATTGATTTCATTTAAATCAAGTTGCAAAATTAAGTTACTTGTCTTTGAGAGATGGAATATAGAGTAATATAGAAGTTAAATAAAAAGATTAATTTTGTTGGGCTAATAGAGTCTAAGAGCCTGTTTGGATGGGCTTAAAAAAAGCAGCTTATAAGCTGGAAACAGCTTAGAAGCTGCTTTAGATAAGCTAAGCCAAACGGGCCCAATTATTTTTTTGAGCTTATTTTAAGCATAAAATGGCTTTAAGCTGGCCAGCCAAACACTCAAAAAAACTGAAAACATCTTATAAGCAACTTATAAGCCAATCCAAACAGGCTCTAAATATGTGCACTCTTAACTTGATTTGATAGTGTGTTCACTTATGAGTAAATTCGATTGAACTTTCTTTAAAACATCTACACTAGTAAGAGTATTTTTACACCTTATATAATTATTTTAAACTATCAATGTTTGACTTTTGTTCACACAACCAACCATTCGCCTTGAACTAAATTCTACATGGCTCGTAACCAAGCCCTTCGAACTAATAAGTTTCCGATCATAAGGAGTCACATTAGTTTCATAACATTTTTGTGTGAGTGTGTCTCCAAACTATCAAAAGGTTGCGAATCAAGTCCACATCATCACTTTGCTATTTCATACTCATTTGAACAACCATCGGCTTTTGAGACGAGTGTTGACTAATTTGGCTCAAATACACTCTTAGGTGAGGTCTTCTCCGGTTTAGACCGAACTTGCACGAGTTTTCTTCGAAAGACCTACACCTTATACATTGTAGTTTTATTTTCTTTTCAATTATCAATACGCGACTTTTATTCACACAATAAAATATACTCCCTCCATTTCATAATATGTGATTTTTTTAACTTATGCACATCCCTTAAGAAAGTTCTCACTTCTAGAAAATTAGGAGTGTTTTTACTAATTTACCCTTAATTAAATGCCTAGAAAAGAAAAACTACGTACTTAATGATTCTTGATTATATAAATAAGGGTAATTTTGGAAGGACAAGATCAATTTCTTCTTGAAATCCTAAAACACCACTTATTTTGAAACAAAATGAAAAGCCTAAAACACTATTTATTTAGAAACGAAAGGAGTATAACATATAAAAATTTGAGTTTAAGTTATATATACACTGTTAATATTAAAATTACAATTTTATTTGTCACTTAAAAGTCACAACTCTATCATCTTGGAAACTAACGACCAAACTAAGCGAAAAAGGTAATTTTCGGAGGACCTTTTTTTAAATCTTTTCACATTTTTTAAACAAATGACCATTAAAGAAAATAAACAAATAGAGATTCAATGATTATTTTTATATTTTTTTTCAGTATAGTTTTTAGAATACAAATATTTTGAGATAATGACAAAAAATACACCTGAAGTATCATTTTTTTATGAGTTTTCTACCTGAACTATCAGGTGTTTGCGTTTCCTACCTAAACTATCACTAACTATTTATCAAAACAAACCTCAACTAGTATATGTTGGTGCGTGGTGTAATTTTTTTTTTTTTTTGGTTTAAAAATGGTATCAAATAGCACTCCACGCAGATAATTAAAAGAATTAATTGGAAATTTTAAAAAAATAAAAAATAAGAGACAATGGTCAAAAACGCATATGAAGTATCACTTTTTTGCGGATTTCCAGCACCACTAGATACTAGTCGAGGAGTGTTTTGATAAATATTTGGTGATAGTTTGGGTAGGAAATGCAAATAATTTATAGTTCAAGTGTGTTTTGATAATATTTAATGATAGTTCAGGTGACAAACGCAAACAACTTATAGTTCAGTAGGAAACTCACAAGAAAATGATACTTGAGGTGTTTTTGACTATTATCTCAATATTTTTTTAATTAATGTTGCATCATTATTAGTATGTTTAAGTTAAATGTAAATCAAATAGTGTTAATAAGATTGGTCATTATTTTGCTTTGTATTTAACTTATATACATTAACAATCATACAAATAATTAATAATCTTAACTTTGAACTCTATCCCGATAAAATTATAAAAGAAATGATGTAAAATAATAATAATCTGGTCATGAATTCATGGTGAATCTCTATTGGCATAATATATAAACATGCTCTCAAGCTAAGCTGGCTATTATGCCCTCCAACTTTGGGTGTGCACAAGTAGACATCTCAACTTATATAAAATTGAACACGTAAACACAAACATTGATGTGACACATAAATTTTGGAGGTGTCTCGATGATCATTTTGTAAGTTTGGGTGTTCAACTAACAAAGTGGAGACAAGTTCAGATGCCTACTTGTGCACACCCAAAGTTGAAGGACATACTTGCCAGCTGAGGCCAAGTTCGAGGGTATGTTTATGTATTATGCCATCTCTATTTGTTTATTTTTTTCAAGGGTTGTTAAAAAAGGATGAAAAAATAAAAAAGAAGTCCATCAAAAATTATATTTTTCGGTTATTATTGTCATACCCCGTTTTAACCGGGTTGAAGCGGAGTACAACATATTGGTGATTCCTATTTGCTTTATTTTAAGGAGTCACCACCTAATTGATTTTACGGTGAATTAGGACACCTAATTATTAACTAAGGTAAAGCTAACTAAACCTCCGTTAATAGCCTGCTTAATCAGTGTGATTCTAGGTAAGGGTTCTATATTATCCTAAAGGAAGGGGTTAGGCATCCTTTAGAATCCGTTAACTACGGTTATCCGGCCAATCTTAGGTTAATTAATTGAGGTTTAAAAAAATTTAAGAAAATAGCTTTTGAGAAAAGAAGGAAAAAAAATAACTTATAGCTAACAAGTTTAAAATATTATTATATGAATGATGCACTTTGTATGATGAAAAATAAGTATTTAATTTTTAGAGTGGTAATCCTAAATGACAGAATCTATCCCTTTCTAGTCCTACATGAATCATAGGTTCTCCACCTAATTTTAAAACACACACAATCCAAAACGCAGACAAATCAGCAATCATAAAAATGGATGAAAGGAAATGAATGATACGAAAAAAAGAATAAAAACGTTACAAGCGGCCTCTAACGAGTTTCGCCTGCCCGATGTGATCTAAGAATTGCGGCGCGAGATGACTCTATGGATGGGTGTGCTGAGTCTCCTCTTGAGACTTTGTTTTGATAAAATCCCGAATTAAGACTCCGTTTGTTCCGATGTGTATATGTAAAAGAAAGGGGAAAATAGATAAAGATTAGCACCCAACCGTGACAAAAGCTATTATTGTTCTGAGAAAATGTAACAAATTAATTAGTTCCTTCTTTACTTTAACCCAAGTATAGAAAAACAACAAAAGAAGCTAAAAAAAACATGAGCGACATTATTTTAAAAGCAAACCACATAGAAGAACGACGAGCAAAAGCTAACTAATACCAACAACTAAGAAACAACCGTGATAAGAAAACCTATAACATGAACGCAAATAAACAGAAACGAGAATTTCGAAGCAAACCACATAGAAGAACAGGATTGTAAAATGAAAGGAAGAAGGAAAATCACTTAAACAGATTCTGAAAGAAAAAGGGAAACTCATTAATTGGAAACACCACAGTGAGGGAAAGCTAAGGCGGAACCACACTTGAAATTAACAAAATATTCATAACTAATGGCTCTGTTCCGGTTGGCAAACAACTAACATTTTAGTTACGTTTAGCATGGTACGACTATTCTTGGATCATGAACAAAATTAGCTCAATGTTTAATCAAAATCCAGAGCCAGAAAAGGTAACGTATTGGTTATGCTTAGTTCTATCTCCGTTAAAGATAACAAGTTGCTGAGTTTTAACTAATTGCTCTTAACATTGACCTTCACCATATACTATGGGAGAAAAACGCAAAGAGAACATAGTAAAAACTTCATATTTTCATACAGTAGCAAGGAAAACTAATTTTTTTAGCTAGATAAAACAAACTTAAGCTAATCTTATACGACACAGACACATAGAGTTAAAAGTAGAAGAATTCTAAAATAAAGAAGGAAATTAATGAAACTACTAATCTAATCTACTTCTAATAAAAGCTAATAAATCAACTAATCTCGAAGCTAATATAAAATCATAATCGGCAGAATCAAAATAGAAATGCTAAGATAATGAGAGAATTACCTTCTTCGGGTGCAGCGAAGTGAGACGCGGGGTTTCCAATCTACCTCGAAACACCACGAAATCCGAACTTGCGCGCGGTCGGATTCAAACAAATAACAAGGGCAAAACAGAAAAGAATTTAGTGCTTGAATCGATATTTAGAAAATTAAAACTAATATTTAAAGGGGGAAATTCGTGCGATTAGGGACTGATATTTTCAGGAGTATTCAAAGCTGAGGAACTTCTTTTCAGGGAGGTTTTTCGCGATTCCAAAAGCCCCTCTTTTCAGATTAGGAAGCCAATATTTATAGGGGATTAACTCGGGTTTTGCTTGTATTGTGGTGAAATGAAAGAGATACGCGTGGGGAACAGAGGGAATGGGGATGGCAGTGAGCGTGGGGGGACAAGGTGAAGTGGGTGCGAGGAGGAGCGGGAGAGAGAGGGTAGAGAGAGAAGAAGGAGGAGCGTATGAGAGAGAAAGGGGAGGAGGAAGCGAGAGAACAGGGATGGGGGTGGCGGCTGAGAGGAAAAGAAAGGAACCCTAGTGGTTCTTTTTTGTTCAAATTGAATTGGGTCGGGTCAAATGATTTAATGGACTGGGTCAATTTTAAATGTGGGCTGGGGTGAATTAAAATGGGTAGTGGGCTATGAAAATTGTTTTGGGTTAATCCGAAAATATTGGGGGTGAATTGGGCTCGTATTTGGACTAATAATTTGGCTGATGAAAGAACCAATTTGGGTTTCTAATTTCAAATAAAATATTCATTTTTAATTAAATATATACTAAGTGTGCTAAAATATAAAATATGTAATTATTAGTGCTCAGGTAATAAAATTATACGACGTTGTAATAGCTGTGCAATAATGTTTTGAAAACAAATAAACGCTATCATTTAATTGTGCGAAGATGAATGCGATGCATGTGCGTAAAACAGTAAAAAAAATGCTGAAATGATAATTATGATAATACTAGTAATAATAAAAATAGTAATAAAATAATAATAATAATAATAATAATAGTAAGGACGGCAGTAAAAGATAATGACAGGATAATGAAATGCCGGTATTAATAAAAACTAATTATAGTAAAAAAAAAAAGCAAATAATTATTTTTTAAAGTTGCCAAAATATTAGAAGTGAAAAATAGGTATTTTGGAGGAAAGGTGGGACAAAATTGGGTGTCAACAACTTGTCCCTCTTTGCCCGGTAATGATGAAAAGAGTTGTCGGGCAAAGACGTTGACTTAGTAGCCTATTTTGTCCCAGCTGAAGGATTATGGAGGCCTAAGGGTAGAAAATTACGGCCGAACTCTGGTCTCTGAATCGCCTACATATCTCGGGTTGCACGAGAATCAGGCCGTGTGTAGTTCTGGGATGACTACGACACTTATGACATGGCAAATCACGATCGGTGCGAGTCTTTGCAAAATATTGTCCCA
This sequence comes from Lycium barbarum, assembly GCF_019175385.1. Classification (NCBI taxonomy): domain Eukaryota; kingdom Viridiplantae; phylum Streptophyta; class Magnoliopsida; order Solanales; family Solanaceae; genus Lycium; species Lycium barbarum. The sequence goes on from NC_083342.1 coordinate 85,453,429, forward strand.
GTGTTGAATTATGATGACACTGGGCATTGCGATAGAACCCTGAAAATTGAGTGTGTTGGAACGCGAGTGAGATATTTGGAATTGGAGCCGAGTGTTCGAGGTAGATCTTTGACCCTTGTCGGGAAGTCTGCTTATCCTTCCCGACGCATCGCCCGAGTTCGCTGCCGAAGAAATAGTTCCACGTTGTGCTAAAGCTCCTGCGAAACTTTAAACTAGACAAAAATAGTCAGTAAAAATAAATATTGAAGTAAAGCGATGCAAGTGCGGTGCAATGCGGCTACGAGCATACGCAGAGGCATTTGAAAATAAATAAAGGAGGCAGGTGGGGTGCGATGCCTTATGCGGAAATTTTCAAAGGGTGGTGCGAATTACAAAAGGCGGTGCATGGCCCATGTAACATATGAAAGGCGGTGCTCAGCCTTATGCAGAATTAAATGGGCGTTGCATGGCCCAAGCGATATATGAAAGCGATGCAAAGGGCGGTGCGCAGCCCATGCATCATATGAAAGGCGGTGCTCAGCCTTATGTAGAAATTTAAAAGGGTGGTGCATGGCCCAGGCAATATATGAAAGCGATGCAAAGGGCGGTGCGCAGCCCATGCATCATATGAAAGGCGGTGCACAGCCTTATGCAGAAATTTAAAAGGGCGGTGCATGGCCCAGGCAATATATGAAAGCGATGCAAAGGGCGGTGCGCAGCCCATGCATCATATGAAAGGCGGTGCACAGCCTTATGCAGAAATTTAAAAGGGCGGTGCATGGCCCAGGCAATATATGAAAGCGATGCAAAGGGCGGTGCGCAGCCCATGCATCATATGAAAGGCGGTGCACAACCTTATGCGGAAATTTAAAAGGGCGGTGCATGGCCTAGGCAATATATGAAAGCGATGCAAAAGGCGGTGCGCAGCCCATGCATCATATGAAAGGCGGTGCACAGCCTTATGCAGAAATTTAAAAGGGCGGTGCATGGCCCAGACAATATATGAAAGCGATGCAAAGGGCAGTGCGCAGCCCATGCATCATATGAAAGGCGTTGCGCAGCCTTATGCGGAAATTTAAAGGGCGGTGCATGGCCCCGGCAATATATGAAAGCGATGCAAAAGGCGGTGCGCAGCCCATGCATCATATGAAAGGCGGTGCACAACCTTATGCAGAAATTTAAAAGGGCGGTGCATGACCCAGGCAATATATGAAAGCGATGCAAAGGGCGGTGCGCAGCCCATGCATCATATGAAAGGCGGACCAGCCTAAAATGTCCTATTAAGGACGGACGAGCCTAAAATGTCCTATTAAAGGCGGACGAGCCTAAAATGTCCTATTAAAGGCGGACGGGCCTAAATGTCCTATTAAAGGCGGACGAGCCTAAAATGTCCTATTAAAGGCGGACGGGCCTAAATGTCCTATTAAAGGCGGACGAGCCTAAAATGTCCTATTAAAGGCGGACGGGCCTAAATGTCCTATTAAAGGCGGACGGGCCTAAATGCGGTGCTTTTGCGAACAATGATGATGTGCCTTTGCAGGGCATTTGAAAGTAATAATGTAATGCAGGTGCGGTTGCTTTTGCAGTGCGGGGCATTTGAAAACCGTAGAGCAGTGCGGGCCATTTAAAGCAATAGTGCATGCGCATTGTATTTGAAAGCATTTATGCAAGGCATTTGAAAGCGATAAGAAATGTTTGCGCATCGACACGTTTGAAAAATCATTTGCAAGACTCAGGCATTAATTTGCTGCGAATCTCGTAAATTATTGATACTCGAGAGGCATAATTGTTATAAGCAAGATCAAACCGTTCGACGTGCAATCCTTGCAAGGCTGCGAACATTATATATTTTGGTTTCCGCAACTTGGAAACATGGTGATAAACAGTTTCAGCCGAATTTGGAACTGTGACATATTGTGAAACAAAACGAGCGTCCTTTCTCCAAAGTCTTCCCTTTGCCTGATGACTTTGTTGGCCATATACTCTTTCATGTTTCTCGATATCGCCCTTAAAATTTTGTCCCAATTTCTGGCATAGGAGGACATTGAGTTTTACGATGACGAAATCGAGCCTTATGCAGAACATCAAGAAGGCGGTGCTCAGCCCATGCAACATATAAAGGCGGTGCTCAGCCTTTTGCGGAAATTACAAAGGGGCGGTGCACAACCCATGCAACATATAAAGGCGGTGCTCAGCCTTTTGCGGAAATTACTAAGGGGCGGTGCACAGCCCATGCAATATATAAAAGGCGGTCAAACCCAAAATGTCCTATTAAAGGCGGACGAGCCTAAAATATCCTATTAAAGGCGGACGAGCCTAAAATGTCCTATTAAAGGCGGACTAGCCTAAATGCAGTGTTTGATTTATGATTACTAAAATTAGTGTGGAGCGAGGAGCTTTTGCGATGCTTTATTTGTATGCGATGAGACGAGTTTGACGCAGTGCGTAATTTGCAGCAGCAAATATTTATGACGTAATGCCGAAGATTTGGGGACCTTCTACCCTGCCAAAATTTGCATCTAAAAAAGTTCCTGCACTCAAAGAAATTTGTAAGTTTCAAATTTAATTAGTATTAAGTTGACTTTGCCCTTTGCTCTATCTGAATCTTGCAATTGCCGACTTGATACTGTGCGATATCCTTCAAAAATAACTAAAATATGCCCCTGCGTTACTCAAAGAAAATTTGTTAGTGTAAAATAAAATGGTTGCCTTGCATTGAACACCAAAGCTTTGGCGTTGAATCTGCATTTCTTGAGGTGATGTCATTGCAATAATCTGGTGACGCTAATACATTGCTCGAGATTTCGATTCATGCTTTTGTCGAATAATGATAGGCCATTTGCAAAGCTGCCCCAGTGTTGCTTCGTGGAAAAAAATGGAATTTTCCACTATATTAAGATCGTGTCCAAGAATGGACTGCCTACTTATCCCGAAGGAATCAGGTCAAAAGTAGTTCATACTACAAAGTTTTAGCAAAAATTACAAGAAGGAAAGCTTATCATGAAGCAAGTGGGTGAAGAATGCTAGTGACAGTAGATCCTTTCAATCATCTTACTTAGTTCCGCGCTTCCTTTTCAAATGTCTCGGTGCCAATTTTGATGAATCACCGGTAACAATAATTGCATTTGCAACTGGAGGGCCCTCATTGTCGCACAATTTATTTTGTTGCACACTTATCTTATCCTTTTCAATCATGTTCTGGATCTTATGCTTAAGTGCCGGGCAATTTTCTGTGTCATGACCTGGAATATTAGAGTGGTAAGCACAACTCTTGGACCAATCAAAATCTGGCGGTAGGCTTTTAGGGATCCATCCTTTCTTTGGCTTCAGGAGTCCCTTGGCTTTCATTCTCTCAAATATGCTGGTTAATGACTCTTCAAACGGGGTAAAAGTGCGAAATTTTACGTGCTCTGACTGTCGTAAGCTAGATTGTGCTTGATCGGGTTGATATTGAAAGCCTCGTTGATGAAGAGATATATGATCACGCGAAACTTGATAGTTCTATCGTGATTGCGGCTGATATGTAGACCTGATAGCTGAGTCGGTTTCTCTGTTTTTGCCTTGCAAGTTGTTGAATGTCTCGGCTTGAAAAGTTGCTTGTACCGATGAAGTGTCAACAATTCTTCCTGTTCGAACGCCCGCTTCTACTTGCTTTCCAACTTGAATTAGATCAGAAAAGTCTCGTAACCGCGCACATAACAACTTTTCATAATATATGCCCTTTTGCATTTGGATGAAAGTTGAAATCAACTCATTCTCGGGCAATGAAGGGCGTATTTTTGAAGCTTCCAATCTCCATCGGATGGCGTATTCCTGAAAAGACTCATGTGGCATTCTTTCTATCTCAAGCATATCATAAAGATTTGGACTAACCCCGATGTTAAATTTGAAATGTTCTACGAAGTCGCGGGCCATGTCCTCCCATGTGTGCCATTTGCGAAAATCTTGTTCTGTGTACCAATCTAATGCTAATCCTGATAGGCTCTGAATGAACAATTTCATTCGTATGGCTTCATCTTGTCCAATTCCCATTAATCTGCTACAATAGTCCTTCAAGTGCGTAACAGGATTTCCTCTGCCATTGAAGGTGCTGAATTTTGGCACTTTGAATCCTGGCGGCAACTCAACATTTGGAAACATGCACAAGCTTTCATATCTTAAACTTTGGACATTTCTTGCCCGCATCTCTTCTTCGACAATTCTCCTTAAATTGTGAAGCTCTCTATCCGAGCCATCCCAATTGATTGCATTCGTTTCATTTCTCGATCTCTTGTATGGGCATACCGCTAGATGATTTTGCTGGTTTTCTGTGGAGGGTGCTGCAAGTGCAGGCTTTTGGATATTAGGCATCAACGTGACTTGTAAAGCTTCTGGTTGAATGGAGTATCTTGGCGGTGTATATGTAGGAGCTGGGTGAGGAGAAATAGTGAAGGAAATGTTTTGGGTTGAGCTGGAAGCTGAACTTGTGTTAGGAAGAAGGCTGAAGGTATTTCCCAAATTGACCAACACGCTTCTTTGTACCACATTCTTCTCGCTATCCTCATTTTGCGCTTGCACCAATCCCACACCGATGTTGAATGATTCAAATCTTTTTGCCATTGTATCTTGTCTTTAACGCAGATTCGCAGCCAACCCAATGTTCAATGCTAGGCAACCTCTAAAGAATTAAAACTAAACAAATAGAGAATAAATTCAAATAATTCTCTTGGCATCAAGTAATCGCAAATAAATTCAAAAGCGAGCATATTACAAATAAATTCCAGTAAATCACTTAGCAAGTAAGCCAACAAATGACTTACAAAGTTTATAACACAAACAGTAATAGCACGTCCTAATATGCAGGGACCTCTTTATGCCAGAGGTAGGCCTAACGCCAAATATTCGAGATTATGATAGAGTGATCCAAGCCATTTAATTGAGACGCTTGAGTTTGGAAATAAAAGCCAAGTTTCATTGAAATAACAAAAGCGAGCACATTAATGAGACAATAAACCAAAACACATAAGAGGTGACATAATGTTATTCTTCATATTTTCTTTCAGGGAGAAGATGTTATTGCTATAGTGCCATGGGAAGATTGGTGAGAGTTAGGCCTCGAATGGTAACTTAATATTTAGCTGGATCGACACAATTGATGGAAATTAATGCTCATCTGGTAATGCATATTATTTTATATTACAGTCTTGCCAATTTTTACATTTACCACATTATTTGAAGCTGCTTTCTTTCATATGATCCTTTACTTTCTGATTCCTCTGATTTGCGACTGTAGTCAATTGTTCTTTGCTTCTTATCTCCACAGGAATAAATAAAATAATTACCAAGAGCGCGTAATATAGAGCTTGACGTATTTAGTTGCTCAACTAATGAAATAATATTGTTGGCACATGAAGTGAATTTAGGTAAATGCATGCATTTAACACACAGACCATTCAGTTGCAGGTTTCGTGTATCGAAAATTTCTAGATTCCCATAGGGGCATATCCATTTGAGTTTTAACTTGATGTTATCATCAATCTCTTTCACGGAGCTTCATTTGACTGGCATGACATTCTATAAGAGGGATAATATTTGTACATTTCTTTTAAAAATCAAAGTAGCAGCTCGTGATTAACATACAACAGCAAGCAACATCGAGCAGTAGCGATAAACAATCAAGATTCAGCTGCTAGATGGCAACATCAGATGAAATAACAAAAGGCGACTATGGGTATCCAGCCATAAGCAGCAGCTGTTTGGCAAAGAAAATCTAGCAGATGCACATCAATGCGACACCAGCATCTCAGTTACATATCGCAGCAACAAGCAACCACAAAGGCAGCCACATCGAATATCAATAAAGCAGCAACACAAGAGAGTATTTTGAGCATATCAGTGACTTCATCAGCAAGCACAACAGCCATTTCCTTTACATCAAATTGCAGCAAATATCAACAAAATAACAGTATTTAAGCAAGGCATCAACGACAAAAAATGAGTTTTGAAGTTCCACATTTTTTTTTGTGTTCAAAACAAAACAGCACCCTCCGCAAAGTGTTACATCGTCTGGCTTGAAGGAACGCAGTAAAGGAAGGTGTAAACAGCCAATATTTGCAGCAATTGTTTGGAGTAATCCCAGCAGCCAAATAACGACTTAAGAATGCCACAAACATCCTTAGCAAGGCAGCGAAATTGCAGCAATTTTTTTATTTTTTTTTTAGCTAAGAAACCAGCGACAGTTAGGAAAAGAAAATACAGCAGTATTTAGCCTTAAGAATGGGAACCAATCCAGCAGCAGTTTGCGGCCATATGCAGCAATAACATTAATGAAGTATAGTCAAGTGCAGCAACAAAACTTCTCATGACAGTTGCGACATCAAGTGCAGTATCTTCTGGTTTTAAAACAACTACTAATTCACCAAAGTGTAGTACTTTGAGTCCATAAAGTGCAACAACAAGAAAACATTAACACAACGGGGCAACAAGCGTATTCTTGCAAAGCAGCAGCCATTTCGTTTAAAGTAAACACTCCAAATTGTAACAACAACTTAAAGATCACAATAACACCCAAGTTTGAAATGGTCTAAGAGGACTACAATATTAGTTTCCAGATGTGAAGAGGAGATGAACAAAGTAATTTAACAAAGAAAAAAAGAACACTAAAAACAAGAAACTAGTAAATGGCAAACCAGTTCTTCCCAAGTTCTCATTCATTTAAGAGATCCAAACTAAAATTATTATCATGCTTGAAAGAAAAGGAATGAAGACTGTAGTCATGCTCCAGATTTAAGGAATGATACTAACTAATGACAGCCATATGCTAGGCTAGAGACAGAAAATAAAAGATATTATTTGGAGGGATGACAAAACATAACTTAGTCTATTAGCCTCCAGAGATCAACTTCACAACTTCACAACTTCAGCTAGGAAAGTCATGGACTGAGTTTTAATACTTCTGCACTGGTTTGGGAAAAGTAAACATATAATTGAAACACACTAACTATCAGCGCTGCAACTACTAATATTAAACAAACGAGAAAATTGCTAATCATTTAAGCAAGAAAATATCCCTCATGTTCATGATAATCATGTTTTTACACACAGCACTTGGCAGAACTGGGAAATCAAGACTATCAAAATCCCAAACAGAAACATATGCACATATTAGCTAAGTCAACAGAAACACATGCACATATTACCTTATCCAACCTATTATGATTCAAGTCAACTGAGACAATAAAGGACTAGCAACCAACATCAACATATGCTCTTGATCATAACATAATCACCCTTTATCTGACTATTTAAGCAAGAGTAAACATATGCATAACAACCATGTTTATTTAACACAACCTCATAAACATTCAACCGTGGTACCGCTACTCTAAGCTTGAAGATTCTTAACTAAATGGCCACACAACTTCAGCAGTCTAGACGTGGTGTAACTTAATAGATAAAGACTCAACACTTCACAGATAGACACTTAAAATAAAGCACTCGAACAAGATGCAAACAGAACGAACAAACATTTATTTGACTGAATAGCTAAACTAAGCAAATATGCTGACATAGACTGACCGACAAAGTCAAAGAGAACACCAATTCAGGTCTGTTTATTTTGAAGCAAACAACTTAGCCACCAACATGATTGCAGCTCAATCACAAAATGTGAGCGTGAGCTCAAGTAAGTATTCTTTCTCCTAGAATTGAAGACAGCAGTTGATGATTAACATACAACAAACAGACTACACAGACAATAGCGATAAATAGCCATCAGTAGCAATTTGGTCCAGAACTAGATCAATTATAACATTAGTTCCCAAAAACTAAGTGTAGCAATCTGTTCTTTAAATAGCATAGCAGCGGCAGCAGGTGTTTTTTTTTAATCAAGCAAACACTGCAGCAAATGGCTCAAATAAAGCCGCAACAGTAACCTCAAAGCTCAAATAAGGCAGCAACAGTTCTGCACAAGGTCCAACACTTGCATCTAGTGTAGTAGCAGCAAATTTACTCAAAATAGTGGCAATTTTCAGCCTCAAATATGCAGGAACCATTCAGACAAGATGCAGCAGTTACAAACCAAATGGACATAGCAAATTGACACAAAAGATGGCACCTTTTAGCCCCTAAATACAGCAAATATTCAGCCCCAACACAGAAAAAAGAAAACTTAGTTCAAATACAGAAATAACGAACCAAACACAGTGACATTCACTCAAAAGTTGCAGTAACAAAATGATTTAAAAGCCTTCCTCTGTTAGCTTCATCAAAATACTCCTAGGGCAGCGATCAGCAATTAAAACACCTTAAGACCATCAAGATTGAAACTCCCAGAAGTCATGCATAGATGAAGTGGGGTAAAGGAGTAGTATCGAGAAGTAAAAACATAGGCTGGATACTTACAAGAGATTATAAAGTGTTTCAACTGTTGAAGCATTACCACAACTTAGTCGTGTCTAGCATATGAATCAAGTATTAAAACTCAGATTTTAAAAATGAATAGCTTCAGAAATCATATCATAAAACATAGGGAAGTTTGCCAAATGCTTTCATTAACTTAACTTAGAAATGCGAACTGGTGATCCAACACCCTATGAGCAAACATCTAACTAAGCATAAACTTGAAGAATAGACAGTCAAGGGGGATACCACCATCAGTGTTCCCGATGCCCCACAAGATCAAAAGGTTTCTCGAACCTTGGGCATGGTAAGTTGTCAAAAGAGGCTGAACCAACATATACTACGTATTAAGCACAGTGCATGGTTTGTAAGGAAAGACCTGCCTCATTTTCTTTTATCAACATGCCGACAGCTATCTAAAAGAAGATAACAAACAGGACACCAAGCAGAATTTGTATGCATTTTAAAAGCTGAAATATACAGTCACACAAAGTTTAATATCCAAATCATTTTTTAGCTTTCTTTAACAGGGCTGAACATGATATTCATTTCCTTTACTTTTAACAAAACAATTTATGTATTAAAGGATAAGAAGAACTTCATTCATTTGGTCAATATTCAATGGAAACTAGAGATTTTGAAGCACAGGATGGCGCACACATACATAAGCTAAGGAATTCAGAAATCAAATGTAGCACCAACAAACAGAGTGAAGGCTACACCAAATACCAAATGGAACAGTGTCCCAGATCCTGACAGCAAATGGCCCCAAAGCTCAGTAGCATTTAAGCCTCAAATCTGCCTCGAATATGGCTGATTATTTCTCGAAACACCATAACAAATTAGCTCTAAACTACAGCCACATATCTGCAGTAAATGCAGTATTTCTTGCTCCAAATATTTCCAGGATACAACTCAATTCACCCCCAACAAATGCAGCAAAGTAACACATCAAATAGCAACAGGGAAGCAACATTTTTATCCTCAAGTGCAGCATTTAGAGTCTCCAAAGTGCAGAGCAACAACAATAACCTCAAAAATGGCATTTTCATCCCAAAACACAACAGGCATTCAACCCGAGAATGCAGCAACAATTTTCCCCACAAAAGGGCATTTCAAGGTAGCAACAGCCATATGAAAAGTAACAGTGGTTCAACCAAGAAGTATAGCAGCAATCAGAGGAAACATCCCATGGCAGGAGCTTTTCAAGGATTCCAATATCCCAAATTGAATAGATCAACGGCAACATAGTAGCTCACAAATATAGCAGATTTTTCCAAGGTTCAGCAGCAAATCAGGAAGCATTTGGGATTGGGAGATTTCATCAAGTCACGCAAAGAAAAGGAAGGATGAAGAATAAGTATTCAAATACCAAAGAGGGTCTTAACAAGATAACATCAGATGAAAACAAGGCATTTTATATTGCATAAGTCATATTAAAACCTACTTTTGAGAATCTGGTTTTTCTTATTATGCAAACCAAAAAATTTGTCAATCCTTATATTAGTTCACAGGCATAAGTCAGTCTCATGTTAAAGCCAAGAAATACCTATGGGCAAGCATTTTACTCAATTCTTTGCAAGCAAGGTAAGCAGGATAGATCCTATACCACTGAACCAGGAAACCATCAGCCAAACATTTTCAACAACTAGCAGCTCATAAATAGACCAAAACTCCAACTTAAAGAAAATTTAGACAAACAAAGGGGGTAACTACCATCCTTATTCCAATGTCGCATAAGTTCAAAAGGTTTCTAGAACCTTAGGCATGGTAGGCTATTCGAAGGAGGCTAAACCAATCCATCCATTTGCCTTGTCTTTCAACCATCAACAATATAAGAGAACATTCAGGCAGTAAACTTATTAAAACAGTTCTTGATCAATTAATAGAATTCAGAGTCCATATAGCATACAATCTTTAGTAGCAAGTTGAATCAAATATATATCCAGTGCTATGAATCCCAAAAGACTCAAGGGTGTAACAACAGATTCCCCTTGCCCTAGAAAAAAAAAACTTAATTTTCCAAAAGCAAACTCAATTGACACCAAAGGTAGCATCTATTTCTCTTTTCAAACAACAACTTAATCTCAAATGTGGCAGCAACCCATATAGATGTGAATCTATTCATTAGTTTCAATCAACAAAGCTTCAAACACCATGCTCAATTACTTTGAAGGAGGACTAGGGACAGAAACAGGAACCACTTAATGATAGACCAGTAGTAACATCATCCAATATAACAGAAAGGGAAATCACAACACCATATTCATGAAACTTTTCGACCACATATTAAAGATGTATACATAAGATCCAATTCTCACTACTTATCCTACGTATTTTAATAAAAGAGAGGTAGTTAAGAATACTTAGACATTTTGAATAAATATGATCCTTCAGCCAAATTTCCACAAATTATTACATCAATCTATCATGCTAACACAAATCATTCTCGAGCATATGGGTACAAACAGATAAGTTCAGACCAAGTTCTCATAGGTATGCAGATCCACATTTACAAGTTCAACATTATTTGAAATCAACAACATACAAAACACCTATGTCATTTTGACTCATTTTCTTTTAAAGTAGATATCTAGAAGGGCAGACCTAGTTCTCATCAAGATATGGCATCTGAACCATGTAGGGGCATATATTAGCACATTTAGACAGAATAGAGAGATACATGCATGTTTTCTTCTTGAGATAAGTCACATTTTATCCTTGTCAAGCACCCTTGGCAAACACTTAAAACTAAATAAAATCACTTGAGTTTATGTTAGTGTTAACAACTGTATGACATTCACACAAGCCAAATGGAGTCAACATACTAAGCTAAGAAGGGACAAATTGAATGATGCATGTGTGGATAATTGGTTTGATGCAAATATAATGAGAAAAGAATCATAGTCATTTTTAAACCCTCAGTTTTAACTTCCCAATCAGCATATAAGTAATATTAGAAATAAAGGCCAGGTGCACATTAACGACCAAAGCAGGCTCATTCATGGTTAAGTGATCATCTCATAAATTAAAAAAGTGAATATTTTCCAGGTTTAAAATAAATGTGTAATCACTCCCTACTGTAACAGACAGTAGCAACAGTCCAGCAAATAGAGGGTTCAAGGTATTTATGAACTTCCTGGTTAGTCAAAGCATATTTGATATTTGGGACATATTCTCAGCAGTTTTTTTTTTTTTTGATTAATGTAATCTGAGAGTTACCTAACTATTGACTAGGCATTTAGGAATTCCTCTTAGTATTCAAGACAACTAGTTAAAACAGAAGGAAGCATAGATTTGAAAGATGCGATCATACAAAGTCAAAATTAAAGCAGTTTTTCTTACTTTTCTTTTTTGGCAGAATTCATGCTTTATAGCTTATAGTTAAAATCTCAGAATTGGCATGTACGTATTACAAAGGCTAACAGTTGTAAAGGGATAGGGGAAAGGATTTCTGTTGATATTAACAGAAATTAGAACTAAACTAATCCACACAAACTCGCAAACAAACTGAACTAAGAAAAAAGAGCTGAACTAAGGCAAAGAAGCAAATACCCTTTTGGTCGAGCAACGACGGGGGCGACGAACTACCTTTCACCAACGACGACAACTAACTCGAACTCAAAAATACTTACTGGTTCCGATAATTCAAGGACTCGATTTACAAGGTTTTTTTTTTTTTTTTAAAGCGACGTAATTGAAAAGTTCGGAACTTGGGGATGTTAAAACTTCCTACAAAAAGAAATGACTCCCAAACTCAACATGTCGTGATTAGGCTTAGATCCTTCTATCATTATCACGTTACATATAATATGCTTGTTGGTCGTTGGGTTATGAAACCCGTCGACAATTTGGTAGGTTTCCTAATTGTGGAGTCGATACCTAGGATCGACCCACCTAAGGTTTATGCATGCATGACTTAATAAAATTGGTGGCAAAGCTCTATCTTAAGGTTTTTCTGAGATTTGGCTTGCTAGACACAGGGTTCCCGAGCGGACTACTCGAGTGAGAAGGCTACGCGGTCCCCGTTACTCGGGCACCCCGCGCATACGCCAACTCTCCTAAAATTTGGATTCTACGAAGGAAATTTGCGGGTGCGCAAAACACACCTCGCGTGTACGTGTGATAGTGTGAGTTTTCCAAAAGTGGAGGAAATATGAACGGAATGCCAATTTAAGGAAAGCAGTAACATATTATTACATAGAAAATTTCACATAAATAAGCAAATACTTAAAGAACATAAAAGAAACAAACAAGGCAACAATAAAAGCAAGCATAAAGAAAATAACCAAACATCCAACAATTTAATTATTAACCTAAGTTTGTTATGGTTAGAACCTAGAATATTCCCCAACGGAGTCGCCAAGCTGTCATACCCCGTTTTAACCGGGTTGAAGCGGAGTACAACATATTGGTGATTCCTATTTGCTTTATTTTAAGGAGTCGCCACCTAATTGATTTTACGGTGAATTAGGACACCTAATTATTAACTAAGGTAAAGCTAACTAAACCTCCGTTAATAGCCTGCTTAATCAGTGTGATTCTAGGTAAGGGTTCTATATTATCCTAAAGGGAAGGGGTTAGGCATCCTTTAGAATCCGTTAACTACGGTTATCCGGTCAATCTTAGGTTAATTAATTGAGGTTTAAAAAATTTTAAGAAAATAGCTTTTGAGAAAAGAAGGAAAAAAAATAACTTATAGCTAACAAGTTTAAAATATTATTATATGAATGATGCACTCTGTATGATAAAAAATAAGTATTTAATTTTTAGAGTGGTAATCCTAAATGACAGAATCTACCCCTTTCTAATCCTACATGAATCATAGGTTCTCCACCTAATTTTAAAACACACAAAATCCAAAACGCAGACAAATCAGCAATCATAAAAATGGATGAAAGGAAATGAATGATACGAAAAAAAGAATAAAAACGTTACAGGCGGCCTCTAACGAGTTTCGCCTGCCCGATGTGATCTAAGAATTGCGGCGCGAGATGACTCTATGGATGGGTGTGCTGAGTCTCCTTTTGAGACTTTGTTTTGATAAAATCCCGAATTAAGACTCCGTTTGTTCCGATGTGTACATGTAAAAGAAAGGGGAAAATAGATAAAGATTAGCACCCAACCGTGACAAAAGCTATTATTGTTCTGAGAAAATGTAACAAATTAATTAGTTCCTTCTTTACTTTAACCCAAGTATAGAAAAACAACAAAAGAAGCTAAAAAAAACATGAGCGACATTATTTTAAAAGCAAACCACATAGAAGAACGGCGAGCAAAAGCTAACTAATACCAACAACTAAGAAACAACCGTGATAAGAAAACCTATAACATGAACGCAAATAAACAGAAACGAGAATTTCGAAGCAAACCACATAGAAGAACAGGATTGTAAAATGAAAGGAAGAAGGAAAATCACTTAAACAGATTCTGAAAGAAAAAGGGAAACTCATTAATTGGAAACACCACAGTGAGGGAAAGCTAAGGCGGAACCACACTTGAAATTAACAAAATATTCATAACTAATGGCTCTGTTCCGGTTGGCAAACAACTAACATTTTAGTTACGTTTAGCATGGTACGACTATTCTTGGATCATGAACAAAATTAGCTCAATGTTTAATCAAAATCCAGAGCCAGAAAAGGTAACATATTGGTTATGCTTAGTTCTATCTCCGTTAAAGATAACAAGTTGCTGAGTTTTAACTAATTGCTCTTAACATTGACCTTCACCATATACTATGGGAGAAAAACGCAAAGAGAACATAGTAAAAACTTCATATTTTCATACAGTAGCAAGAAAACTAATTTTTTTAGCTAGATAAAACAAACTTAAGCTAATCTTATACGACACAGACACATAGAGTTAAAAGTAGAAGAATTCTAAAATAAAGAAGGAAATTACTGAAACTACTAATCTAATCTACTTCTAATAAAAGATAATAAATCAACTAATCTCGAAGCTAATATAAAATCATAATCGGCAGAATCAAAATAGAAATGCTAAGATAATGAGAGAATTACCTTCTTCGGGTGCAGCGAAGTGAGACGCGGGGTTTCCAATCTACCTCGAAACACCACGAAATCCGAACTTGCGCGCGGTCGGATTCAAACAAATAACAAGGGCAAAACAGAAAAGAATTTAGTGCTTGAATCGATATTTAGAAAATTAAAACTAATATTTAAAGAGGGAAATTTGTGCGATTAGGGACTGATATTTTTAGGAGTATTCAAAGCTGAGGAACTTCTTTTCAGGGAGGTTTTTCGCGATTCCAAAAGCCCCTCTTTTCAGATTAGGAAGCCAATATTTATAGGGGATTAACTCGGGTTTTGCTTGTATTGTGGTGAAATGAAAGAGATACGCGTGGGGAACAGAAGGAATGGGGATGGCAGTGAGCGTGGGGGGACAAGGTGAAGTGGGTGCGAGGAGGAGCGGGAGAGAGAGGGTAGAGAGAGAAGAAGGAGGAGCGTATGAGAGAGAAAGGGGAGGAGGAAGCGAGAGAACAGGGATGGGGGTGGCGGCTGAGAGGAAAAGAAAGGAACCCTAGTGGTTCTTTTTTGTTCAAATTGAATTGGGTCGGGTCAAATGATTTAATGGACTGGGTCAATTTTAAATGTGGGCTGGGGTGAATTAAAATGGGTAGTGGGCTATGAAAATTGTTTTGGGTTAATCCGAAAATATTGGGGGTGAATTGGGCTCGTATTTGGACTAATAATTTGGCTGATGAAAGAACCAATTTGGGTTTCTAATTTCAAATAAAATATTCATTTTTAATTAAATATATACTAAGTGTGCTAAAATATAAAATATGTAATTATTAGTGCTCAGGTAATAAAATTATACGACGTTGTAATAGCTGTGCAATAATGTTTTGAAAACAAATAAACGCTATCATTTAATTGTGCGAAGATGAATGCGATGCATGTGCGTAAAACAGTAAAAAAAATGCTGAAATGATAATTATGATAATACTAGTAATAATAAAAAATAGTAATAAAATAATAATAATAATAGTAAGGACGGCAGTAAAAGATAATGACAGGATAATGAAATGCCGGTATTAATAAAAACTAATTATAGTAAAAAAAAAAAAAGCAAATAATTATTTTTTAAAGTTGCCAAAATATTAGAAGTGAAAAATAGGTATTTTGGAGGAAAGGTGGGACAAAATTGAGTGTCAACAATTATGACTGTTGATCACCAAAGTGATAATAATATTACTCCATCCGTTTCAATGTATTTACCTTACTTTCCTTTTTAGTCGGTTAAAAAAGGAACGTCATCTTTTTTTTGGCAACTCTTTAATTTCAACTTTCCACATGACATGTTTAAAATTACAACATTAAAGGATATTTTGGTACATCATACACATCTTTAATTTAAAGCCATAAGATTCAAAAACCTTCTTTACTTTCTTAAACTTCATGTCAAATTAAAACCAAACAAATATTTTTAAACAGAGAGAGTAATGTTTAAGCAATAAAATAAAGTTGGGCAACTTTAGTAGTACAAATAATCTATTATTATTCTTCTTAGGCTTAATGCATATGTAGACCCCTAAACTTGACACTTCAACTAAGTGTTGTTCCTATTGAACTCTTAAACTCGTCTTCAAATGTGTATATCAAACACAATTCGACTTACATAGCATATATGGTGAGTTTGCATCATCTAGTGCATCAAAAGACATCTTTTTGAAGAAAATTGCTACCAACTTCTTATTTAATTTAGGGCCTGTTAATTTTGGATGTGTAATTGCAGCAACAAAAACTTCTGACTGCTTTTAATATGTTTTTGGTGTTTTTGAAGTACACTAACTAGTGGTGTAATGTGGATGACTTTAGTTTGTTTGGAGCTCAATTAGAGCAATCTAATATAGTTCACTTAGTATTATTATGTTGCTTCATGGTATTGACGGTTTGATTTTGCTGCTGCATTTTTGAAAATTTCATATGATTTTGCTGCTGTATTTTTTATATAGACACACTATATATGCTATGTAAGTCGGATTGTGTTTGATAGACACACTTGAGGACGAGTTCAGGGGTTCAATAGGAACAACATTTAGTTGAGATGCCAAAATAAAATAAAAAAGGCAAGTTTAGGGGGCCACATATGCATTAAGCCTTATTGTTATGTGACCATTTGAGTTCCCGCCTAAAATGGTACTTTTTACCGGCGACACAACCTTGCCAGACCCAAAAGCTTCAATATCTCAACAAAAAAAAAAAAAAAAAAAAAGACAAATCAACTAGTACTTGTACCATATTGAAAGGTGCATATCATGCTTCTTCCTTAATCAGAGATCTCCGGTTCGAGCTCTGGGTATGAAACAATCCTTACTAAGGAGCGCTTCTTCAGCATGTTCCTTAAGTGACTCGAATCCGGATTAGTCTGGCTCCAACGCGTGTACCGGATAACGGATGGGGAACCAAAAAAAAAAAAAAAAAAAAGGGTGTTGTATATCAAAGTTTTTGGGTTGATATTTGGTGAAATTGAAGTTTTGGAAGCTTTGTCGAATTTGGGGTTTTTCTTCGAAAGAGATAAAATTATTTGTTAAAAAATAATGTATTTTGTATCATAGAAACATGACTTATATTGTTTTGTTATTATTTTTGGTTTTTCCTGTGCTATTATTTTGAATTTTTAGTGTTTAGTTTTAAGGTGTTTTTAGTTAGTAGGTGTTTGGACATGCGGTTTGAAACCATGAGATGAAACCAGCATTTGGACATGCATTTCATCTCATGGTTTCAAACCATGATTTCAAAAAATTTAAATATAAAACTTGATCCATAGGTTTATATTTTATAAAAAAAAGACCCATAAGTTGGTAAATATTTTTAACAATTACTCTCACCAACCATTTACTAACCTCATTAACTTCTACCAACCTTTATTTATGTCTACCATGTGAGAGGATTATATTTAAGAGTAGTTACATTACTATTCATGTTAAATTTTCATTTTTATTGAACTAAAGTTTGATTAATTGATGTTGGAAAGGCCTTCTAGTAGCGTATTAATTTTGTTATGAACTATGACTTGCTCATTTGGTAAAATTGTATAAGAATTGGGAATGTTTTGATAGTTTTCACGAATGTTTTGATAGTTTTCACAACTTATTGGGTTTTTATGTCTATAAGAGAAAATACAACTTAAGATATCCAAATTACATGTCCAAACATGATTTCAAACCATGTCCAAACGGCTCTTTAGTTCTTACTTCTCTTTTCATAATCGTGGTGGTCGTACTAGCTCGCACGTACTTGATGAATTTCGTGTTTTCTCCTCTGTTGAGCTTTGAAACTGGGACCTCATGGTTCCCAACGCACTTCATTGACCACTAAGCAACACCCTTGGGTAATTTTTAGTTAGTTGTCAAGTTAGATTTAGATTGATTTCTTTTTTGGTAGTAGCTAAAGGTTCTTTGAGCCGAGGGCCTACCGGAAACAGTCTCTCTAACTTCTCAAGGTAGGGGTAAGGTCTGCGTACACTCCAACCTCTCCAGGCTCCCACTTGTGGAATTACATTGGGTTTCTAGTAGTAGCTACAAAAAAACTTAAATAAAAATTAGTTTTCTCCTAAAACAATCACCCTATATTCCTACGAGTTTTTGCTGAAATAGAGAAGGTGCTTTTAATCGCTCCAAATAAACTTGTCGAACACAACAGTAAGTAATATCCTAATAACTATCCAACTTAGTCAAATAGAAAAAAGTAATGGGTAAAATTTAAAAAGACTAAGTAAGGACAACAGTTAACAAAAAAATGTTAAATGAAAGCATATCGACAATGTTAATTAGTTCCATAGAAGTTATTTTGAATCTGCATTACTTTAGTTATATAGTATATGTAATTAGTGATTTTGTCAAGGTCAAAAAGTTTGTTATTTAAAATTAACATCTCAATTTTACCTCTTTAATGACATGACTTGTTTGGACTCACTTGATATAAAAGTTAATTTTTTTCACTAAGATATAGAAAATGAAATGATATGTGAAACCTTCACCACCCCTCATTTAATTATCGGTAGTTAGGGCAATCTTGGTACTTTGAATTTATTCAGCGTATGTGTTACAAGCTTATTTATTTCGTGAACTCCGTATTCAGCCAAATACATTCACAAAAAATGAGAAGAAGCGAATATTAGATTAGGTGGAGACAGGTCCCCCCACCTAACACACACACACAATAAATATGGCACTATTGCGATATTAAGCTTATGCTAATTGTATCAACTAGTACTCCCTTCTTCAGTCCTTGCTTCAGTAAAAGGGAAAAAAAAGCTAGTTCTTAGTCTATATTTTGTAGTTTTAGCAAAAAAGCATATCGCTAACAGTTGTCGATAAAACAACGGTTTAGTGTACCTTTTCGGGGCAATTCTGTTTTATTATATGCTGGATGTTTATTTTTGATGTCATAATCATATCAACACTGCCAAGTTGGGGTTGTGTATGTTTTTCACTTTTCATATTTTTTTTGTTTTGCCATTTTATGTCTTGATCTGAGAATCTCCAGAACAAATATCACTTGATTGCACCACTTCCAGGTTTTCTTTCCAACATACCTTAACAGATCAAATGTAATATTTGACGAATGAAAACCATTTTGCTAGGAGTCTCTCTAATTAAATCGGATCATGACCAACACGATCTTCTTCTTTTGATTAAGAAGAATGATTCATCTTTGATTTCAGCCTTGGTTGGACATTTTACGTGTTATCTTGAGACTTGTACATGGAAAAAACTGTCTTTTTTAGGCCAAGCTAAATGAATATAAGATCTCTCTTCTAGTTTCTAGAAAAGGTTCTTACCTTCTAGGTCCTATGTTACATGAAAAAGGTGCGAGCATCTGATAGAAGGGGTGGATCACAGGTACAATTTTGAGATACTTCTAATAAATGTATCTATATAAATGTGTACAACGACAACATACCCAGTATATTCCCACAAGTGGGTCTGGGGAGGGTAGAGTATATGCAGACCTTACCTCTACCTTGGTAGGTAGAGAGACTGTTTCTGATAAACCTTGGCTCAAGAAAGGCATTTCAAAGAAGGTCAGTCTAGAATTAACAATAGAAGTAAAGAAGTCATCATAAAATATAAAAGAAAACATAACAAATCATTATATAGAAAAGAAACAGTAACTGCAACAACTAAAATGATAATTGGAATACAAGAGACAGCAAATAGTAGAAGAAATCGAAAGGCAATAAGCTACAGGATAACGCTACTACTAGTATGGGAAGTCCGCGTGACATCGTTTTACTACCTACTAACCGTCTACCCTAATCCGTGTCCTCCAAAGTCTCCTATCTAAGGTCATGTCCTCGGTAAGCTGCAACTGCGCCATGTCTTGTCTAATAATTTCTCCCCAATACTTCTTCTCTGAGTGTTCCAGATCCCCCAGCACTTCTATATAAATGTGTGTGATTGTTTTATACTCGAGTTGCCACCTGAAGGATCGATGAACGTTATTGTTTTATACTCGAGTTGCCACCTGAAGTATTGATGAACATTCCTCTGATTAACACAAGTAATTTTTGTACTTCGCTTGTTATTTTTGAAGACTCTTTTCTTGTTTATTAACCTATTTTCTCCCTAAAATCTTGCAGACTGGAAAATTAATCGCCATCGTGAAAGCTATTTGGTTTTGTGTCCTATTTTTCATCTCTTCCAGTGAGATAAAAGCTCCAGAGAAAGGCACTTTCTCAGTTAGGTATAATTCTGCCTTACCTTCCGAAAAGAGTTACAACAAGCTTGAAATTCAAAGAAATTGGAGAAGAGTTCCAATGTCTGCTTCCAACATTTGAGTACATGTGCATTTATTTTAGGTTGATGCATAAAACTGCATCTGATAGCAAATACTGTCATTTTTAAGTACCTGGATCTTTAGCACAACTGCTGAAATTTAAAGAAATTGGAAAAGACTTCCAATGTCTGCTTCCATTATTTAAGCCATGTTATATCGCATTGATTTCAAGTTTGATGCGACTGCATTTGATAGCAAATACTGAGCTTTTCTCAGTACTAGGACCTTCAACACAGTGGTTAAAACATCAGTTTCCTGTTTTCAACAGTCAGCGATTTGAACTGAATATGTAAACAATAAGCTGATAACTTTGGAGATTATGAAGTTTCCTTCAAATTCTTTCCATTACTCAATCGCAAGTGGCACCTCAGAACTAGGGGAAAGGCAAACAATTTTATCCTATTCAAAATGAATTCAAGGTTTGATATGAAAAAAAAACTATTTGGTCATGTTTCAATTACCAAGATGCTTATATTTGTAGTTTATTTTACTTGTTAGTATTGACAGCATAACCAAGAAAGAGTTATTAACTCTTATTAATTCCTTTTAATTTTCAGCTAATGCATATAAGCTGTTCAAAATATAATGTTGTCTTGCTTAATATCCAGACTTGCCAGTTAATTTTGTGGAATTCTCCTTTTCTTGTCTATTAGCTTGATTTGGTCGTTGATGCATTGTCATTGTAGAAGTTGTTCAATCTTGTCGTTGTTCTTAAAGTCCGTTGATTCATGGGATCACAAGGAAGATCATGAACGGTCAGAAACTATGCAATCTCAAAATTTGGATGAAGATTTCCAAACTCAGTTCTTTGTCACCGTGTATTGCTTTGTCCGTTCTTGGAGTTTCTAACCACCCTGCAATTTGATAGGTAATACTGATGAAGGTAGTCGTTTTCCAAATCCCTAGAGTATGGATATTAAATTTCCACATTCCTACTTCATTTTTTCTGTTTGTATTTGTTTTTAACATCTAAAAGCATCAGAGCAATGAATTACCTGGCCTCAACTATTACCAAGTTTTAAATTTTCTTTGTTTTTTCTTGATCAAGATTTTGATAACAATATGTTCTTAGCTCAGTAGGCGAAAGGAAGGTCGTGCTAACATTCTGCATTAAATAGACAATCTGCTCGAATGTGGTCTGTCAGCAAACTGTAAGTGAAGAGGAGTGCTTCTCTTTGTGTGGAATTTGACAGTACTACTTCTCTTTGATCATTCAAATTAGAACCAAATATCAAGCAAAATTCTGTAAGTTTGAACACCAATTAGAAGGACTAGTCATTCTAGTATCAATTAAATGATCCAGTGGTATTAACTATCAGAACTGATAGTTGTCCAAATTACAATATGTCATTTCTTGTTTGTAAATTCTTCTTTTTCTTAAATATGGTTAAGCAGCATGAAGCGTCTACTTCCACTGTGTAGCCAAAAATCTTCAAATCGGGTGATTTTAATGTTAAGACGGCCAAAAGGTGATATATTGCAACTATTTTAATCTTTAGACTTGCCCTGGTATTTGTAAAAGAGACCTAGTATAGATAGGAAGTGATAATTTTCTCAAGAAAGTTGATAGAATAAAGTAATGCTAATGCACTACAAATATTTGACCATTAACGTTGGTAATATGTTAGCTGGATGTGCATAGTATTCCCAAACATGAACCAATCTTACTTGAAGATTTCTAGTTCATGATGTACTGCTTGAAGTTTCATCTCAATAGCAATTCATGTATTCTTGTTATTTCCGTTTTGCCAGTGTGTTGATCAAGGAAGAGGTGTTTCGGGTTAATGATTGTATCCAATATGTGTCGATAAAGGTCTTCCCTCATCCCTCTATGTTTATGTAATCATTAATTGCTCTGTCTGTATCTGAACTGTGTATTTATGGCAACTGTTGCTTGAACCATGTTTACACTCGAGAAGGGTGAGACTGGCCTACGATTTCTAGTTCCCATCTGAAAGGATCTGGTGAACTCATCTAACAATGAAGTTCATGCTACTAGGAACAACACTTACTCTTTAAATAACTTGCCAATTATTTTTGAACATTTCTGTCCCGCCCCAAATCTGGGCCTGGACGTAACACGACACCCGGTGCCTGACTGTATGTGACCGAGCGAATCAACTGGCTGGCTGAATCAACATGTGATACCAAAACATAACTGATTTATAAAATAAAATTAACACATGCTAATTAACTGGAAGTCTGACTGAAATATCATAATGCGGAAATACTTAGACAATCTGAAAATATCTTAAAGCAGCCAATATGGCTAAACCAAAAAAACTGAACAACTGAGTATAACTGCTAACAAGGCTAACATAACAAATATCTAACTATCTGGACTGTGTCTGTGAAGCCTCTAAGAATACTGAATAATATAGCTGTCTAAAAACTGAAATAACAGGATAGCTGACAACGCCCCGAAGGAATCTGGGGCTCACCAATAGCAGATACGTGCACTCCTAAATAGCTGAGTCATCAACCTGTATATGGTTGCCTGCATAGCGAGATGCAGGCCCCCAAGCAATAAAAAGGGACATCAGTACATTTGAATTGTACTGGTATGTAAAACAACTGAAGCAATAAAGTACTGGAACTGAAACTAATAACTGATAAGTGTAAACTGTGATAGCAAAGGAGGTAGAATATGAATACTACCTGCTTTGTATCTGAATCATCTGTTTTATCTGTGTTTGTATATGTGGGGCCTCGACCCAATAATAAATGCACGCTATGGCCTCGGCCTAGTAGTGCGTCAGTCAATGGCCTCGGCCAAGTATACGTATACATAAGACTGTGCCCTTGGGCAAAATCACATATGTTCAATTATGGTTAATTAATAAAGACTGAGACCATAACAACAATGAACAATACTGAACTGAGCATACTGAATTTCTAGACTGAGACTCATGTGGTAACAATACATAAGTCTATAAAGATTACGTGTTGAGCTCATGATATTCAAATTGACAACCATGAACGAATTTTGTAACTGCAACCCTAGAAGATAACAGTTCTACAACATATCATGAAACTAGGGCTAAACTGTATTCTGAGTCAAATTACTGACAAGTATGAAGAATGAGGTGTAGGGAGAATCATAAACATTCCCTAACGTAGATAGTTAGCCTCACATACCTGTATTCGCTCCAAGTCTTGTAACTACTGGTCTGAAATTGAGAAGAACCCCAAAAGCCTAAGTCTTGAACCCTTAAATGGGTTTTCTTGAAAACCCTAGGTTAAGAACATTGAATTCATGCTTTATGTTCGTAATCTTATGTTAGAATTGACTTACCTTGGTGTTCTTGGTGATGGAGGAGAGGAACAGGTCGCTATAGGGTCTAGGGACTTGTAAAAATAAAAATTAGAACTGAAACTAGGTATTTATAGTTTCTGGTGCGGGCTGAGAAATACGGACCAGAATACAGTCCGTATTCTGAATTACGGTCCGTAAACCTGAACCGTAATTTAACGTATTTCAAAACAGAAACACTGCTTTATTTTCCTCCTCAAATACGACCATAATTTACGGGTCGTATTCAAAAATACGGTCCGTATTTAACAATATAAATTCCCCAAGCCGAATTCCAGAATGCACAGTGATTTAGATGCCAAATTACGATTTGAAATACGGGCCGTATACTGAAATACTATCCGTATTCTGGGGCGTAAATCCCCATCTGACAGCTGAAGAGAAATTTTTAATTCCCAGATTCTTTGTCTGGTTTTGTAAGTCTAGAATCATGGTAGTTCGTTGATCCATTTATTATTGCAGGAGTTTTTCTTTGATCTTTGAGTTTTTAACTTTACTGCATTTCATAAGTTATACTAATGAATCTCTAGATTAGTTGGATTTTAAATTGTCATCTTCCAGATTCATTTTCCTGTCTGTATTTGTGCCTTTTTTGTTTTACTAAATAGAACTCAAAAATCAACACTGAATTGCATCAGAGATGTCATTAAAACTATGCTAGATGAATTCGCAGCCTTAACATCACTTTATTCATTTGGGTTCGTCATCATAAAAAATTGCTTATGAACTATGACAGTCAAACTACTTCACTTGGCAGTCAAATAAAATACGTCGATTGGATAAGAGTTCTAACACTTCTTTTTCTTTTATTTTCAGTTTGGTTATCTTGAGTAAGGCGGATGTAATTTTCAAGTCACACAGCCGTCTACATTCTCTTCCTTGAGATGAAGCATGCCTCGTTGTGCATGGAACATACAGCTCCAATGAAACCCAAAGGTACATGAGAAAAAAAGTTGTTTAATGTTAACTCAAACGAGCATATTATACGTACATTATGGTTAGATTATAAGGAAAAAATGTTTTTTTCGTTGTTAGAATTTGGACAAAGCTCAACGATTTCCTGGGAAGGGAAAAGTTTTCGAAGGTCTCTTTAGCTCAAGTCGAGAAGGAAAAGCTGTTGAAGCTTTAAGTGGTATTTATTCTTATTTTGGATTGAACATCAGGACTATGGCTTTTAATAGCTTGTACTGTTCGCTTCGTGCCTAGGCTCACACGACTTTAAAATATGTCACTTGCCGATCGACGTGGTATTTGCCTATGATGTTAAAATGACATCCTTTTTACTCTAAATACGTCTTGGCCAACGGAAAGAAAAAGATAACATGATTATTGGACTTTCTGTATTGAGTTATCTGAATTTCTGGACGTGAATGGTTTAGAGAAAACTGTAAATGCACTGTAAAATGTATAAGCAACAAGGGAGACTTTGATGCGAGAAATATGTTGCATAATTTCTTAATGTTGTTATTTCTGCCAAGTTACTGATTTTCTGGCAGGGAGAGTGATTGGAGTAATATTTATCATGCGTTTTAGTAGAGTATAGTCACATTTTGTGCTCACTACGGAAAAAATATCAGAAATTAGTTGTAAAGTTCATTACTAATCTATCGTGAAATAGCCTGCAACTAATCAGATCTGTTCATAATTCGTCGCTTAATCTGTTGATCATTTGAAAGCATTTCTCTAATTTGCATGCCTTACATTTCAGCTAATACAAAGTTTCATGTAGGGCATGGTATCCGTTTCCTTTTTTCATTCAGTTTTTTTTTTCTTTCTCTTTTGTAACTAGTATCGGTATCCGCGCGATGCACGGTCAATATCTTCTCGCTGTAAATATCTTTTTTTGATTTAAACTTCTTAGAACATTTTTACTGATCCAATGTAATCTTGATACTTTCGATAAGCTAATGATATTAATTATATTATTCAATTTTTACTATGTTGATTAAAATTCTTGATTAGTTCAATAATTTTTGTTTTTTACTTAATCTATTGAGATTTTACTGATATATATATTTCTGCATGAAACTTTACATCATAAAATCAAAACATTTTCTTATATTAAATTCAAATAACTCTTATCCTTCTAGAGTAATATTTTCTCTCTTTTGGTTCCTCACTAAAACGTGGAGATGCAATGCACGTTAATATATAAAATGAAATTAATCATAGATATTATCTTATTTGTTTCAGCAATTTAAATCTTATTGATCAAACAAATTATATTAAATATTATATTGCTTTTGTATGTAATATACTAAAGAACAGAAAAAACTTAAAAAAGCAACGTGGCCAACGCATAATATTGGAGTGGCCAAAAATATCATAAGAACACAATTTGCACTCAACCCACAAAATATACTGGTAAACTTATTTGGAATTACATACTTATTTAATTACATCAACTATAAATAGGAGTTGAAAAGGAACATTTTAGATAATACAACAAAAATATTAGGGTAAGCTCCTAGAAATCTCTAGTCTTGTCTAAAATTCAATTGCAATAAGCTTTGCTTTTATTTAATCTCATTTTACATTTTGTAAAAGATGTAAAAATATAAGTTTCCGAATAGTAAATACTCAAATTTTGCAAGTTACTATAATTTTTTGAATATACGTATTTTGGGTGATTGCTTTTATAAAGCCCATTAACATTTAAACTTTATGAGATATTTTGAAAATAATTATCAATCCAAGAAAAAATTAAATTACTTAAAATTTTAATATTAATATACAATTATTAAGTATATATAGAGTTCCCAAAGCATAAATAGACTTTTGTGGTCCGGCCATTCCCAGGATTCCACACATAGCAGGAGCTTAGTGCACCGGCCTGCCCTGCCTCCAAGTATAAATATCAAAGCGATAACAGTTCTTATTAACAATTAAATTGCAATAAAGGATAATTTGTACTTATTAATCTCCTTTTAGTTTTGTAAAGGAATGTAAAATGCTCTACCTATAAATTCCATATTTTCTCGTAATCTTAATTATAGCGTTGCTAAAAGTAAATATAGAAAAATCATTCTATTTTCCTGTTATAAAATCTAAATTTACTTTTAATAGTTTTCATTTCAGTGTTAGAATAGACTTCCATATATAATTAAGGACTTGGATTCCTTTTCTCACTTTTGATGTTTAAATATTTTTTTTGATATTTTTCAAGACTATCTTGTAAAATTGATGTCTTAATGAACATTCTGAAAAGTATATATCACCAAAATACTTCAATATAGGTTAACTCAAATTTATATGAATATTACTTATTTATATTCATCTGAAAGAAATGAATGCACAAATAAAAAAAATCATAGACTACAGGTTTAGCAAAGTAAAAAGATCAAGCATACAAATAAAATATCCCTTTTTGTATATGGAGAGGACATAAAGGCATAATCAATTACTCTTATTAAAATTCAAAATGATCGGTGTAATTAATTTTACCTTTTACATAGAATCGATATGTAATTCACGACCAAGTCCTATAATAAGTATAGAAACACAAGCATAATGTTTTCATTCTTATATATTAAATGCATTCTATATACTTCATATTCACGATATATATTAGTATGATATAAATTGTGTATTGTTATGTTTCTAACAAATTTATGCACAATCCAATTGTATGATTATGAACGGAGTTTAAACATCTAAAATTCCTAAAATCATGTATCACTTGTAATTTCGCAGAATATGGACAAATTTCTATTATATTAAAACGAGATTAACATATATAAACTTCACTTTAAAATAATCGACAAAGGTAATAATAAGATACGCCGTACAGAAATTCAAACAATAACTTTCTCAACAATTTACCTTTAATATCACGAAGAGAGTAATAATTTTAAAATTTCATTCCAGAAGCAAAAGATAGATGCTTTTAAAGGCATGAAACTAACAGTTGAATAATTGAAAGCTTTTAGCATATAATGTCTGTTAAGGATTAAAGTTGAAGAAGCTTTCTCCTTCACTAATACTTGAAAAAACGCAACTCATATTCTATAAATAAAATAAATCTTCTTATAAACAATCTTAATTTGGATTAACAAAAATATTAATAGAATATGTCAAAAGAACTCATAAGTAAAAGTCTCGGGAAGTGAGAAATCGAATGAAAAATTTGGAGAAAAAAGGAGACCAAATGACATGCTCATTTGAAGCTCTACATATCTTTGTTTGGCTTCTTTCTGGTGAGATCTCTTTATAAAAAAATTTAGTTTTTCTGCCTTTTATAGTCTTTTGCATCTTATTTATAGCAATTAAAATAATTAACAATCGTAATAATATTATCTAGGTGAAATAAGATTCTTTATTTGGAAAATAAATAATATAGAATACACGTCTATGGAGCAATTAATGGTTCGGCTCCTTTTATAGTATGTTGCTCCTTATTTATAGAAAATAAATTTCTTAATAAATGTAATAGTATTTTTAGTTGAAATAAGAACTCCTTATTTGAAAAATAAATAATTCGAGCACCATCTATGGAGCAAATTGTTCGGCTCCCTTTGGCCTTTATAGCCTTTTGCTCCTTATTTATAGCTACTAAATTTCTGAATTATTGTAAAAACATTAGTTGAAATAAGAATTCTTTTTTTGGAAAATAGATAATATAGCGCACACGGCTTTTGCTCGGCGTTGACTCCTTTAATAGTTTTT